>NC_135807.1:38498008-38693660 GCF_964213995.1 Mustelus asterias | reverse complement strand
GGGAGAGGCCGGGGGGGGCGCAAGGTCGAGGGAGAGGCCGCGCAAGGTCGAGGGAGAGGCCGCGCAGGTCGAGGGAGAGGCCGCGCAAGGTCGAGGGAGAGGCCGCGCAAGGTCGAGGGAGAGGCCGCGCAAGGTCGAGGGAGAGGCCGCGCAAGGTCGAGGGAGAGGCCGCGCAAGGTCGAGGGAGAGGCCGCGCAAGGTCGAGGGAGAGGCCGCGCAAGGTCGAGGGAGAGGCCGCGCAAGGTCGAGGGAGAGGCCGCGCAAGGTCGAGGGAGAGGCCGCGCAAGGTCGAGGGAGAGGCCGCGCAAGGTCGAGGGAGAGGCCGCGCAAGGTCGAGGGAGAGGCCGCGCAAGGTCGAGGGAGAGGCCGCGCAAGGTCGAGGGAGAGGCCGCGCAAGGTCGAGGGAGAGGCCGCGCAAGGTCGAGGGAGAGGCCGCGCAAGGTCGAGGGAGAGGCCGCGCAAGGTCGAGGGAGAGGCCGCGCAAGGTCGAGGGAGAGGCCGCGCAAGGTCGAGGGAGAGGCCGCGCAAGGTCGAGGGAGAGGCCGCGCAAGGTCGAGGGAGAGGCCGCGCAAGGTCGAGGGAGAGGCCGCGCAAGGTCGAGGGAGAGGCCGCGCAAGGTCGAGGGAGAGGCCGCGCAAGGTCGAGGGAGAGGCCGCGCAAGGTCGAGGGAGAGGCCGCGCAAGGTCGAGGGAGAGGCCGCGCAAGGTCGAGGGAGAGGCCGCGCAAGGTCGAGGGAGAGGCCGCGCAAGGTCGAGGGAGAGGCCGCGCAAGGTCGAGGGAGAGGCCGCGCAAGGTCGAGGGAGAGGCCGCGCAAGGTCGAGGGAGAGGCCGCGCAAGGTCGAGGGAGAGGCCGCGCAAGGTCGAGGGAGAGGCCGCGCAAGGTCGAGGGAGAGGCCGCGCAAGGTCGAGGGAGAGGCCGCGCAAGGTCGAGGGAGAGGCCGCGCAAGGTCGAGGGAGAGGCCGCGCAAGGTCGAGGGAGAGGCCGCGCAAGGTCGAGGGAGAGGCCGCGCAAGGTCGAGGGAGAGGCCGCGCAAGGTCGAGGGAGAGGCCGCGCAAGGTCGAGGGAGAGGCCGCGCAAGGTCGAGGGAGAGGCCGCGCAAGGTCGAGGGAGAGGCCGCGCAAGGTCGAGGGAGAGGCCGCGCAAGGTCGAGGGAGAGGCCGCGCAAGGTCGAGGGAGAGGCCGCGCAAGGTCGAGGGAGAGGCCGCGCAAGGTCGAGGGAGAGGCCGCGCAAGGTCGGAGAGGCGAGAGAGGCCGCGCAAGGTCGAGGGAGAGGCCGCGCAAGGTCGAGGGAGAGGCCGCGCAAGGTCGAGGGAGAGGCCGCGCAAGGTCGAGGGAGAGGCCGCGCAAGGTCGAGGGAGAGGCCGCGCAAGGTCGAGGGAGAGGCCGCGCAAGGTCGAGGGAGAGGCCGCGCAAGGTCGAGGGAGAGGCCGCGCAAGGTCGAGGGAGAGGCCGCGCAAGGTCGAGGGAGAGGCCGCGCAAGGTCGAGGGAGAGGCCGCGCAAGGTCGAGGGAGAGGCCGCGCAAGGTCGAGGGAGAGGCCGCGCAAGGTCGAGGGAGAGGCCGCGCAAGGTCGAGGGAGAGGCCGCGCAAGGTCGAGGGGAGAGGCCGCGCAAGGTCGAGGGAGAGGCCGCGCAAGGTCGAGGGAGAGGCCGCGCAAGGTCGAGGGAGAGGCCGCGCAAGGTCGAGGGAGAGGCCGCGCAAGGTCGAGGGAGAGGCCGCGCAAGGTCGAGGGGAGGCCGCGCAAGGTCGAGGGGAGGCCGCGCAAGGTCGAGGGAGAGGCCGCGCAAGGTCGAGGGGAGAGGCCGCGCAAGGTCGAGGGGAGGCCGCGCAAGGTCGAGGGAGAGGCCGCGCAAGGTCGAGGGGAGGCCGCGCAAGGTCGAGGGAGAGGCCGCGCAAGGTCGAGGGAGAGGCCGCGCAAGGTCGAGGGAGAGGCCGCGCAAGGTCGAGGGAGAGGCCGCGCAAGGTCGAGGGAGAGGCCGCGCAAGGTCGAGGGAGAGGCCGCGCAAGGTCGAGGGAGAGGCCGCGCAAGGTCGAGGGAGGAGGCCGCGCAAGGTCGAGGGAGAGGCCGCGCAAGGTCGAGGGAGAGGCCGCGCAAGGTCGAGGGAGAGGCCGCGCAAGGTCGAGGGAGAGGCCGCGCAAGGTCGAGGGAGAGGCCGCGCAAGGTCGAGGGAGAGGCCGCGCAAGGTCGAGGGAGAGGCCGCGCAAGGTCGAGGGAGAGGCCGCGCAAGGTCGAGGGAGAGGCCGCGCAAGGTCGAGGGAGAGGCCGCGCAAGGTCGAGGGAGAGGCCGCGCAAGGTCGAGGGAGAGGCCGCGCAAGGTCGAGGGAGAGGCCGCGCAAGGTCGAGGGAGAGGCCGCGCAAGGTCGAGGGAGAGGTCGCGCAAGGTCGAGGAGAGGCCGCGCAAGGTCGAGGGAGAGGTCGCGCAAGGTCGAGGGAGAGGTCGCGCAAGGTCGAGGGAGAGGCGCGCAAGGTCGAGGGAGAGGCCGCGCAAGGTCGAGGGAGAGGCCGCGCAAGGTCGAGGGAGAGGTCGCGCAAGGTCGAGGGAGAGGCCGCGCAAGGTCGAGGGAGAGGCCGCGCAAGGTCGAGGGAGAGGCCGCGCAAGGTCGAGGGAGAGGCCGCGCAAGGTCGAGGGAGAGGCCGCGCAAGGTCGAGGGAGAGGCCGCGCAAGGTCGAGGGAGAGGCCGCGCAAGGTCGAGGGAGAGGCCGCGCAAGGTCGAGGGAGAGGCCGCGCAAGGTCGAGGGAGAGGCCGCGCAAGGTCGAGGGAGAGGCCGCGCAAGGTCGAGGGAGAGGCCGCGCAAGGTCGAGGGAGAGGCCGCGCAAGGTCGAGGGAGAGGCCGCGCAAGGTCGAGGGAGAGGCCGCGCAAGGTCGAGGGAGAGGCCGCGCAAGGTCGAGGGAGAGGCCGCGCAAGGTCGAGGGAGAGGCCGCGCAAGGTCGAGGGAGAGGCCGCGCAAGGTCGAGGGAGAGGCCGCGCAAGGTCGAGGGAGAGGCCGCGCAAGGTCGAGGGAGAGGCCGCGCAAGGTCGAGGGAGAGGCCGCGCAAGGTCGAGGGAGAGGCCGCGCAAGGTCGAGGGAGAGGCCGCGCAAGGTCGAGGGAGAGGCCGCGCAAGGTCGAGGGAGAGGCCGCGCAAGGTCGAGGGAGAGGCCGGCGAGGGAAGGGCGCAAGGTCGAGGGAGAGGCCGCGCAAGGTCGAGGGAGAGGCCGCGCAAGGTCGAGGGAGAGGCCGCGCAAGGTCGAGGGAGAGGCCGCGCAAGGTCGAGGGAGAGGCCGCGCAAGGTCGAGGGAGAGGCCGCGCAAGGTCGAGGGAGAGGCCGCGCAAGGTCGAGGGAGAGGCCGCGCAAGGTCGAGGGAGAGGCCGCGCAAGGTCGAGGGAGAGGCCGCGCAAGGTCGAGGGAGAGGCCGCGCAAGGTCGAGGGAGAGGCCGCGCAAGGTCGAGGGAGAGGCCGCGCAAGGTCGAGGGAGAGGCCGCGCAAGGTCGAGGGAGAGGCCGCGCAAGGTCGAGGGAGAGGCCGCGCAAGGTCGAGGGAGAGGCCGCGCAAGGTCGAGGGAGAGGCCGCGCAAGGTCGAGGGAGAGGCCGCGCAAGGTCGAGGGAGAGGCCGCGCAAGGTCGAGGGAGAGGCCGCGCAAGGTCGAGGGAGAGGCCGCGCAAGGTCGAGGGAGAGGCCGCGCAAGGTCGAGGGAGAGGCCGCGCAAGGTCGAGGGAGAGGCCGCGCAAGGTCGAGGGAGAGGCCGCGCAAGGTCGAGGGAGAGGCCGCGCAAGGTCGAGGGAGAGGCCGCGCAAGGTCGAGGGAGAGGCCGCGCAAGGTCGAGGGAGAGGCCGCGCAAGGTCGAGGGAGAGGCCGCGCAAGGTCGAGGGAGAGGCCGCGCAAGGTCGAGGGAGAGGCCGCGCAAGGTCGAGGGAGAGGCCGCGCAAGGTCGAGGGAGAGGCCGCGCAAGGTCGAGGGAGAGGCCGCGCAAGGTCGAGGGAGAGGCCGCGCAAGGTCGAGGGAGAGGCCGCGCAAGGTCGAGGGAGAGGCCGCGCAAGGTCGAGGGAGAGGCCGCGCAAGGTCGAGGGAGAGGCCGCGCAAGGTCGAGGGAGAGGCCGCGCAAGGTCGAGGGAGAGGCCGCGCAAGGTCGAGGGAGAGGCCGCGCAAGGTCGAGGAGAGGCCGCGCAAGGTCGAGGGAGAGGCCGCGCAAGGTCGAGGGAGAGGCCGCGCAAGGTCGAGGGAGAGGCCGCGCAAGGTCGAGGGAGAGGCCGCGCAAGGTCGAGGAGAGGCCGCGCAAGGTCGAGGGAGAGGCCGCGCAAGGTCGAGGGAGAGGCCGCGCAAGGTCGAGGGAGAGGCCGCGCAAGGTCGAGGGAGAGGCCGCGCAAGGTCGAGGGAGAGGCCGCGCAAGGTCGAGGGAGAGGCCGCGCAAGGTCGAGGGAGAGGCCCCGCAAGGTCGAGGGAGAGGCCGCGCAAGGTCGAGGGAGAGGCCCGCAAGGTCGAGGGAGAGGCCCCGCAAGGTCGAGGGAGAGGCCGCGCAAGGTCGAGGGAGAGGCCGCGCAAGGTCGAGGGAGAGGCCGCGCAAGGTCGAGGGAGAGGCCGCGCAAGGTCGAGGGAGAGGCCGCGCAAGGTCGAGGGAGAGGCCGCGCAAGGTCGAGGGAGAGGCCGCGCAAGGTCGAGGGAGAGGCCGCGCAAGGTCGAGGGAGAGGCCGCGCAAGGTCGAGGGAGAGGCCGCGCAAGGTCGAGGGAGAGGCCGCGCAAGGTCGAGGGAGAGGCCGCGCAAGGTCGAGGGAGAGGCCGCGCAAGGTCGAGGGAGAGGCCGCGCAAGGTCGAGGGAGAGGCCGCGCAAGGTCGAGGGAGAGGCCGCGCAAGGTCGAGGGAGAGGCCGCGCAAGGTCGAGGGAGAGGCCGCGCAAGGTCGAGGGAGAGGCCGCGCAAGGTCGAGGGAGAGGCCGCGCAAGGTCGAGGGAGAGGCCGCGCAAGGTCGAGGGAGAGGCCGCGCAAGGTCGAGGGAGAGGCCGCGCAAGGTCGAGGGAGAGGCCGCGCAAGGTCGAGGGAGAGGCCGCGCAAGGTCGAGGGAGAGGCCGCGCAAGGTCGAGGGAGAGGCCGCGCAAGGTCGAGGGAGAGGCCGCGCAAGGTCGAGGGAGAGGCCGCGCAAGGTCGAGGGAGAGGCCGCGCAAGGTCGAGGGAGAGGCCGCGCAAGGTCGAGGGAGAGGCCGCGCAAGGTCGAGGGAGAGGCCGCGCAAGGTCGAGGGAGAGGCCGCGCAAGGTCGAGGGAGAGGCCGCGCAAGGTCGAGGGAGAGGCCGCGCAAGGTCGAGGGAGAGGCCGCGCAAGGTCGAGGGGAGAGGCCGCGCAAGGTCGAGGGAGAGGCCGCGCAAGGTCGAGGGAGAGGCCGCGCAAGGTCGAGGGAGAGGCCGCGCAAGGTCGAGGGAGAGGCCGCGCAAGGTCGAGGGAGAGGCCGCGCAAGGTCGAGGGAGAGGCCGCGCAAGGTCGAGGAGAGGCCGCGCAAGGTCGAGGGAGAGGCCGCGCAAGGTCGAGGGAGAGGCCGCGCAAGGTCGAGGGAGAGGCCGCGCAAGGTCGAGGGAGAGGCCGCGCAAGGTCGAGGGAGAGGCCGCGCAAGGTCGAGGGAGAGGCCGCGCAAGGTCGAGGGAGAGGCCGCGCAAGGTCGAGGGAGAGGCCGCGCAAGGTCGAGGGAGAGGCCGCGCAAGGTCGAGGGAGAGGCCGCGCAAGGTCGAGGGAGAGGTCGCGCAAGGTCGAGGGAGAGGTCGCGCAAGGTCGAGGGAGAGGTCGCGCAAGGTCGAGGGAGAGGTCGCGCAAGGTCGAGGGAGAGGTCGCGCAAGGTCGAGGGAGAGGTCGCGCAAGGTCGAGGGAGAGGTCGCGCAAGGTCGAGGGAGAGGTCGCGCAAGGTCGAGGGAGAGGTCGCGCAAGGTCGAGGGAGAGGTCGCGCAAGGTCGAGGGAGAGGTCGCGCAAGGTCGAGGGAGAGGTCGCGCAAGGTCGAGGGAGAGGTCGCGCAAGGTCGAGGGAGAGGTCGCGCAAGGTCGAGGGAGAGGTCGCGCAAGGTCGAGGGAGAGGTCGCGCAAGGTCGAGGGAGAGGTCGCGCAAGGTCGAGGGAGAGGTCGCGCAAGGTCGAGGGAGAGGTCGCGCAAGGTCGAGGGAGAGGTCGCGCAAGGTCGAGGGAGAGGTCGCGCAAGGTCGAGGGAGAGGTCGCGCAAGGTCGAGGGAGAGGTCGCGCAAGGTCGAGGGAGAGGTCGCGCAAGGTCGAGGGAGAGGTCGCGCAAGGTCGAGGGAGAGGTCGCGCAAGGTCGAGGGAGAGGTCGCGCAAGGTCGAGGGAGAGGTCGCGCAAGGTCGAGGGAGAGGTCGCGCAAGGTCGAGGGAGAGGTCGCGCAAGGTCGAGGGAGAGGTCGCGCAAGGTCGAGGGAGAGGTCGCGCAAGGTCGAGGGAGAGGTCGCGCAAGGTCGAGGGAGAGGTCACGCAAGGTCGAGGGAGAGGTCACGCAAGGTCGAGGGAGAGGTCACGCAAGGTCGAGGGAGAGGTCACGCAAGGTCGAGGGAGAGGTCACGCAAGGTCGAGGGAGAGGTCACGCAAGGTCGAGGGAGAGGTCACGCAAGGTCGAGGGAGAGGTCCCGCAAGGTCGAGGGAGAGGTCACGCAAGGTCGTGGGTGTGAGTGACAGTGAGAAATTGAAAGGGCATTCGGGAGCAAAGATGAGTGTTTGAGAGATTGAGTGAGGGTGAGAAGAAATCAACATCAAACAAACGTCAGAGGTTGAGAGCGAGCAGTCAAGAGAGATTGAGGACCAGAGACCATAACAATTCGGAGCTGAAGTTGGCCATTCCGCCCATCTAGTCAACTCCACCATTCAATGAGATTCTAACTGATGCGAATTTATAATTCTTGACTCCACTTTCCTGCCTTATCCCCATAACCCTTGATTCCCTTACTGATTAAAAATCTGTCTTCGCCATGAACAAAATTAATGACGCAGCTCGAATAGTTCACAATACTGGTGGGGGGGGGGGGGGGGGTGAGGCACAAGACAGAGAAATCAGAGAGGGGGAAACAAAAGTGAAAGCCAGAGAACAGGGGCGACAGCGAGAGCGGGTGGCAGAAAGGACAGAAAGCAAGCGATAATCTGAACAAGACAAAACCAGACGAAAAAAAGTAGAAAGAGAAAAAAAAAACGCAACTCTAACAGCAGAGGGAGCAGCCACCTGGCCCATTGTATTGTGCCAGCTCTCTGAATAAACTGTTCACCCAGTGCCACTTCATCTGCTTCGCCCTGTAACCCTGCACATTCTTCCTTTTGAAACACAGCAATAATGCAATCCACTCCAGAATGTCTCCATTGAAACTGCCTCCAGCACACTATCTGGCAACCAGAGAGAGAGAGAGAAAGTTGTCCATCTCACCCCACAGGAAGCACATCCCCTGTGGACTGAACTGGGATATGCGTTGACAGTCCAGGCGACATCTGCAGTTCCGTCCAGCCTTCCCTCACAGATGACAGAGGGTGAGGAGAGGCATGAGCCCTTGAGGAAGAGAAAGAAAGATAGGAAGAGTTATTATTTTAAAATCAGACAAATTACATATCAAAGAGGCATTGCCATTTTACACCCTTTTCATTAGGCTCCCTGCTAAAGCCTTGTGCAAGACATTACCCGATTGACACAACCCACATGCGTGTGGGTCACAGCCTCTTTACCCCACACAGGAACCATATGGCTCAAGAAAGGATTTGCCAATCCTCCAGCATTGTACCCTCATTGTTCCACAGGAGCAGGCTGAGGGTCAGGGAGCTGTTTGTGCGTTTTATTTATTTATTTATTTTTCAGTTAAATTCGTGAAAAAAATCGGAGGTTTTTTTTCAAAACAGGAAGTAGGCCCAGCAGCAGCAGCCTGGGAAGGTTTTGGAGGGTTTAAAAGTAGGCCGCACCTTTGAGCGGGCAGCGTCGTTAGCGGGCAGCAGAGTGAGCAGGGGGCAGAGTGAGAGCTGAAGGGCTTTGGCTCAAAACGGGCTTCGGCGAGAACAGGCAGAGGCGAGAGTAAGTTTTTTCTTTCCCAGAAAGTTTATTTTTGTTTTTCCCCAGACTAAAAAAAAATGCCAGGCAGGATGTTGGAATGCTCCTCTTGCAGGATGTGGGAGATCAGGGAGACCTCCGGTATCCCTGACGACAGCACCTGCAAAAGATGCATTCAGCTGCAGCTGCTAGCAAAGCGTGTTAGGGAACTGGAGAAGGAGCTTGATGACCTCCATCTAATTCGGGAGAATGAGAAGTTTATAGACAGTAGCTTTAGGGAGATAGTTACACCTAAGCAGCAGAGCACAGGAAATTGGGTTACTGTAAGGAGAGGAAATGGCAGTGTGAAAGGACAGGCAGAGCAGGGTTCCCCTGTGGCCATACCCCTCCACAACAGGTATACTGAATTGGATACTGTTGTGGGAGATGCTTTACCTGGGACAAGCTGCAACAGCCGGAACTCTGATACTGCGTCTGGTTCTACAGCGGAAAAGGGTGGGATGAAGAAGAGGAGAGCAGTAGTGATAGGGGACTCGTTGGTCAGAGGTACAGACCGGAGGTTCTGTGGTCGGGACAGAGACTCCCGCATGGTTTGTTGCCTCCCAGGTGCCAAGGTCAGCGATGTCTCTGATCGCGTGCACAGCGTTCTAAAGTGGGAAGCTGATCAGCCAGATGTCGTGGTACACGTCAGTACCAATGACGTGGGAAGGAAGAGTGAGGAGGTCCTAAAGAGTGAGTACAAAGAGCTTGGAAGGAAGTTAAAAAGCAGGACCCCGAGGGCAGTAATCTCAGGATTGCTACCTGAGCCACATGCCAGTGAGGGCAGGAGTAGGATGCTTGGGTGGATAAACACGTGGCTGAGGAACTGGTGCAGGGGGCAGGGTTTCCAATTCTTGGATCATTGGGACCTCTTCTGGGGCAGGTGGGACCTGTACAAGAGAGACGGGTTACACCTAAACTACAAGGGGACCAATATACTTGCAGGGAGATTTGCTAGTGTTATTGGGGAGCGTTTAAACTAGATTTGCAGGGGGGTGGGAACCAGAGTGCCAGAGCAGATAGTGGAGCAGGGGTAAAAAGACAGGTTAGTTCAAGCAAAATCACAAATGGAAGGGTAGAGTGTGGTGGAAATAATTTTTTGAGGTGTGTCTATTTCAATGCCAGGAGTATTGTGGGGAAGGCAGATGAGCTGAAGGCGTGGATAGACACGTGGAAATATGACATTATAGCTATTAGTGAAACTTGGCTACAGGAGGGGCAGGACTGGCAGCTCAATGTTCCAGGGTTCCAATGTTTCAGGCGGGATAGAGGCAGAGGGATAAAAGGTGGGGGGGTGGCATTGTTGGTCAGGGAAAATGTTACAGCGGTACTCAGGCAGGATAGATTAGGGAGCTTGTCTACAGAGGCCCTATGGGTGGAGCTGAGAAACAGGAAAGGTATGACCACATTAATGGGCTTGTATTATAGACCACCCAATAGTCAGCGAGAATTGGAGGAGCAAATCAGCGGAGAGATAGCTGACAACTGCAAGAAACACAAAGTTGTGATAGTAGGGGATTTTAATTTTCCACATATAGATTGGGACCCGCATACTGTTAAAGGTTTAGACGGGGTAGAGTTTGTAAAATGTGTTCAGGAGAATTTTCTACATCAGTATATAGAGGTGCCAACTAGAGAGGATGCGATATTGGATCTCCTATTGGGAAATGAGTTAGGGCAGGTGATGGATGTGAGTGTGAGGGAACACTTTGGATCCAGTGATCATAATGCCATTAGTTTCAACCTGATCGTGGATAAGGATAGATCTGGTCCTCGGGTTGAAGTTCTGAACTGGAAAAAGGCCAAATTTGATTAAATGAGAAGGGATCTGGGAAGTGTGGATTGGCACAGGCTGTTCTCTGGTAAGGATGTAAATGGAAAGTGGGAGGCCTTCAAAGGAGAAATTTTGAGTGTGCAGAGTTTGTATGTTCCTGTCAGGATTAAAGGCAAAGTAAATAGGAATAAGGAACCTTGGTTCTCGAGGGAGATTGTAACACTGATTAAGAGGAAGAGAGAGTTGTATGAAATGTACAGGCAGCAAGGAACACATCAGATGCTCGAGGAGTATAAAAAGTGCAAGAAGCTACTTAAGAGGGAAATCAGGAGGGCTAAAAGAAGACATGAGGTTGCTTTGGCAGACAGAGTGAAGGAAAATCCAAAGAGCTTCTATAGGTATGTTAGGAGCAAAAGGATAGTGAGGGATAAAATTGGTCCTCTTGAAGACCAGAGTGGTAGACTGTGTATGGAACCAAAAGAGATGGGGGAGATACTAAATGGGTTTTTTGCATCCGTATTTACTGAGGAAACGGGCATGGAGTCTACGGAAATAGGGCAAACTGGTAGGGAGGCCATGGAACCTTTACAGATTAAAGGGGAGGAGGTGCTCGCTGTCTTGAGGCAAATCAGAGTGGATAAATCCCCAGGACCGGACAGGGTAATCCCACGGACCTTGAGGAAAGCTAGTGTTGAACTTGCAGGGGCCCTGGCAGACATATTTAAAATGTCAGTATTCACGGGGGAGGTGCCGGATGATTGGAGGGTGGCTCATGTTGTTCCGTTGTTTAAAAAAGGTTCCAAAAGAAATCCGGGAAATTATCGGCCAGTAAGTTTGACGTCGGTGGTGGGCAAGTTATTGGAAGGTGTGATACGGGATAGGATCTACAAATATTTGGATAGACAGGGACTTATTAGGGAGAGTCAACATGGCAGGTCATGTTTGACCAATCTATTAGAGTTTTTCGAGGAGGTTACCAGGAAAATGGATGAAGGGAAGGCGGTGGATATTGTCTACCTGGATTTCAGCAAGGCCTTTGACAAGGTCCCTCATGGGAGGTTAGTTAGGAAGGTTCAGTCGCTAGGTATACATGGGGAGGTAGTAAATTGGATAAGACACTGGCTCAATGGAAGAAGCCAGAGAGTGGTTGTGGAGGATTGCTTCTCTGAGTGGAGGCCTGTGACTAGTGGTGTGCCGCAGGGATCGGTGTTGGGTCCATTGTTGTTTGTCATCTATATCAATGATCTGGATGATAATGTGGTCAATTGGATCAGCAAGTTTGCTGATGATACAAAGATTGGAGGTGTAGTGGACAGTGAGGAAGGTTTTCAAAGCTTGCAGAGGGATTTGGACCAACTAGAAAAATGGGCTGAAAAATGGCAAATGGAATTTAACGCAGACAAGTGAGAGATATTGCACTTTGGAAGGACAAATCAAAGTAGAACGTACAGGGTAAAGGTAGGACTCTGAAGAGTGCAGTTGAACAGAGGGATCTGGGAATACAGGTACAGAATTCCCTAAAAGTGACGTCACAGGTGGATAGGGTCGTAAAGAGTGCCTTTGGTACATTGGCCTTTATAAATCGGAGTATCGAGTATAAAAGTTGGAGTGTTATGGTAAGGTTATATAAGGCATTGGTGAGGCCGAATTTGGAGTATTGTGTACAGTTTTGGTCACCTAGTTACAGGAAGGATGTAAATAAGATTGAAAGAGTGCAGAGAAGGTTCACAAGGATGTTGCCGGGACTTGAGAAGCTGAGTTACAGAGAGAGATTGAATAGGTTGGGACTTTATTCCCTGGAGCGTAGAAGATTGAGGGGAGATTTGATAGAGGTGTATAAGATTTTGATGGGTATAGATAGTGTGAATGCGAGCAGGCTTTTTCCGCTGAGGCTAGGGGAGAAAAAAACCAGAGGGCATGGGTTAAGGGTGAAAGGAGAAATGTTTAAAGGGAATATTAGGGGGGGCTTCTTCACGCAGAGAGTGGTGGGAGTGTGGAATGAGCTGCCGGATAAAGTGGTAAATGCGGGGTCACTTTTAACATTTAAGAAAAACTTGGACGGGTTCATGGATGAGAGGGGTGTGGAGGGATATGGTCCAAGTGCAGGTCAGTGGGACTAGGCATAAAATGGTTCGGCACAGACAAGAAGGGCCAAAAGGCCTGTTTCTGAGCTGTAATTTTCTATGGTTCTATGGAGTCTCCAGGGATTGAAAGGATTAATCTGCTGGGCTGGACACTGCTGCTCCAAAACGCACGGGGATTAGAAACTAAAATGACGTGCCTTTAGAACATGGGTTCACAAAACTTTGGTGGAGGAGTAGGCCATTCGGCCCACTGAGGGTGATCCACCATTCAGTAAGGTATTGGCTCATTGGACGGTGGCCTTAACTTTGCTGCCTGTTCCCCCCATGACTCTCAACTCCCTGGTCGATCAGAAATCGGTCTGAGTCTGGAGTGTATTCAATGACCCAGCTTCCACTGCTCGCCAGGCAAGAGAACTCCAAGGACTAATGACATTCAGAGAAGAAATTGCTCTTCATCTCTGTCTTAAACGGTGTCCTTCAGTTCTAGATTGCCCCACACGAGTTAATATCCTCCCAGTACCTACCCCTGTCAAGTTGGTCTTGCTATGACCCTCGCTCTCTCCACCCCCGCTGGACTCTCACCTCTCCCTCTGGAGTCTCGGTGACAATAGATTCTGGCATTTTCCCTATGACAGACGTTAGATAGACTAACTGGCCAATAGTTTCCTGTCTCCCTCCTTTCTTGAATAACATTGTTACATCTGCTCTTTTCCAATCCGATGGAACCTTTCCTGAATCCAGGGAATTTTGGAGGATTACAATCAACGCACCCACTTTCTCTGCAGCCATTCCCTTTAAGGCCCTAGGTTGTAGGTTACCAGGTCCAGGGGACTTGCACCGGGGAAGATAAGAGGACTCAAAGGCTGACTTTCTCCTCAATTACTTCAGGTTCCTCCCTCCCTTCTGCCCCTCAGCTTTTCTTCTAGTCTTTGGAGGGATTCTGTGTCTTCTACTGTGAAGACACATACAAAATACTTGTTAACAGTCTCTGCCAATTCCTTGTTTCCAATTATTAATTCCTTAGTCTCACTCGCCAAGATCTCAGAAACACAGAATTATTACACCACAGAAGGCCATTTGGCCCAGCGGGTCTGCACCGGTTCTCTGAATAAGCAATTCAACTGTTGCCGCTCCCCCACCTTCTCCTCAGATATAAATAATCCAATTTCCTCTCAAATGCCTCGACTGAACCTGCCTCCACCACACTCTCAGTCAGCGCATTCCAGATCCCAGCCAATGTTCACTGCCGCTGCTCTTTTCCTTGTTCTGTACTTGTAGAAGCTTTTACTGTCTGGTCTTATATTTGTTACTTTTCTCTCATACTCAAATTTCTCCCTCTTCATTTTTTTAAGCCATCCTTGGCTGGTTACTAAAACGTTCCCAATCTCCTGGCTTTCCGCTAAGCTTTACAGCTTTGAGTATCTTTTCCTTCAATCTGATACCATCCTCGACTTCCTTAGTTAGCCACGATGGTGCATTTTTCTCATAAGAGTCTTCTTTTCTCGATGGAATATAACTTATTCCAAATGTGAAATATCTCCTTAAATGTCTGCCACAGCATCTCCATCGTCTTACCTTTTAACCTACTTTCTGAGTCCACTATTGCCAACTCTGTCATATGCTTGCAATCACCTTTAATTACGTTTGTGACACTAGTTTCAGATCTCAAATTTTACTCCGTCACGCTGTCAATCTGTAACCCCTGCCGCCAGTATTTCATATATCCTCTTATGTTAACACACGGTTCCGTCCTTCCTCTCAGGTTCCCTTGTTACCATTACTGAGCTGTGCCATTCTCCAGCCAAGGAAACCCATTCAGTTAACCAGGTTTGACCATTATGAGGTTTGACCATAATGAGGTTTGACCATAATGAACTCCAACCCATACCTGTCCACACAAGACAGGAGTGCACACGCATAATCCAATTGGGAACCAGTAAAATGGCCACACCAAGGTTGGGGTTTGAACCTGTAGAAAGCAAAGTGAAGACTGACATCAGGAAATTCTTCTTCTTCATCAACACTTGTACTAAAACTCCCAGATAATGGTGCAGGTAAAATATCTAGAACCACGCAAGAATCAATTGGATCTTGCAATGGAATGACGGTAGGATCTGTCTGGGTGAATGGCCTCCCCTTAACCTATAATTACCCTCAGTACGCACCTTTCATACAACATATTTTAAAGTCTAGACTTCAATTTATCAAGGGGTTCTAATGACTTTCCAGAGGAAATTGATTTTCATTAAAAAAAAAATATCACTGGCAACTTCAACAGATATAAGGAGTGTTGGTAAATCCTCACTGAGTAAGTTAGTAAATTGAACTGGTGGATGCTCACTGGTAACATTGAATATATCTCCTGATTGATTCCCATTACTGTCTGGTGTTGCAGATACGTTTTGGATGAAGGCAGTCCTTCAATATATTGTATTGGCAAGAATGAGGACATCGATCCTGACCTCTTCCCTTTCATCCACCTATGAGTTCCTCAGAATAACATCCCATCTACAAAGTGGCACCTTGGTCGTTTGTGATCTGAACTTTGTAACCATGGGATACCTAATTTCTGCATTTTCAGGTGTTCTCCTTCAGAACAGTTGGTAAACAAAGAGACTTCACGACATCACAAAGCTAGCAAACTACCAGGAACGTGCAGTCAATTTGAGCACAGCAAGAGCCCATAAACATCAACAAGTGACCATATTGCCTGTTTTAGGTGCTGCTGCTTGAGGGGTGAATATTGGCAGGACACCTGCACTTTTTCAAATAGCAACATGGGGTCTTGTTTTTTTTTAAGGTAAAGTTTATTTATTAGTCACAAGTAGGCTTACCTTCACACTGCAATGAAGGTACTGTGAAAATCCCCTAGTTGCCACACTCTGGCGCCTGTTCGGGTACACTGAGGGAGAATTTAGCATGGCCAATGCATCTAACCAGCACATCTTTGGACTGTGGGAGGAAATTGGAGCACCCGGAGGAAACCAGAGCACCCGGAAAAAACTCACGCCAACACGGGGAGAACATGCAAACTCCACACAGACGGACAGTGACCCAAGCTGGGAATTGAACGCAGATCTCTGGCATGATGAGTCAGCAGTGCTAACCACTGTGCCACCGTGCATCTTTGATCCTCTTGATTTTGTACATCCGCTTGAGAAGGCAGACAGGTTTAATGTTTCACCCAAACGTTGGCACTCAGTGTAACATTCGCTCAGGCCAGCCTGGGTTTTGGGCGCAAGGCTTGGACACATGGCCTTCCCAGAGGGGAGTGCGCTATCACCGAGACATGGCTGGCTGCTTCTCAGGACAGCGTTACATTTGCTGCCACCATTCCAACACTCGGGTTCTCCAACACTCGGCAACATTCCTTGCTCAATACTCCTTTGTGAACTCCATTCCTGCCTTCTTGTACGTGGCAAGGGCCCATATACAACTGCACCCCACTGTAATCAGATTCTATCTGCAACTCCTGATAGGAGGGACGATATCTTGACCACAAGTGACTGCACTTGCATGGGAGCTGGATAAACGCACCTTTCATCTCAGGTGTCACTGCCCTCACCCACCTTCCTGTCACACTCCCTCCCTAAAGGCAGTGACACACTCCGAGTTATGCTTCACGCTAATGGAAATTCAGTTGAGGGATGAATAAACTCATTTGAAAAAGAAAGGACTGCTCGTTCTTCACAAGGTCACCTGTTGCTGTCTGATAGAGAAAAGGCAGCGAAACAAAGATGTGCATTTATGTAGCACCTTCCTTGACTTCCCAAAGCATTTTACAGCCAGTGACGTGCTTTAGAAGTATAGTCACCGCTCTAGTGTGGGAAACACAGTAAGAAGTCTCACAACATCAGGTCAAAGTCCAACAGGTTTATTTGGTAGCAAAAGCCACTAGCTTTCGGAGCGCTGCTCCTTCATCAGGTGAGTGGGAGTTCTGTTCACAAACGGGGCATATAAAGACAAACTCAATTTACAAAATAATGGTTGGAATGCGAGTCTTAACAGGTAATCAAGTCTTAAAGGTACAGACAATGTGAGAGGAGAGAGCGTTAAGCACAGGTTAAAGAGATGTGTATTGTCTCCAGCCAGGACAGTTAGTGAGATTTTGCAAGCCCAGGCAAGTCGTGGCGGTTACAGATAGTGTGATATGAACCCAAGATCCCAGTCGAGGCCGTCCGCATGTGTGCGGAACCTGGCTATCAGTCTCTGCTCAGTGATTCTGCGTTATCGTGTGTCATGAAGGCGGCCTTGGAGAACGCTTACCCGAAGATCAGAGGCCGAATGCCCGTGATCGCTGAAGTGTTCCCCAACAGGAAGGGAAACAAGCAGTGCACAGCACAATCCCACAAACAAAAGCGAGATAAATGATCGGTCAAAGGATAAATATTGACCAGAACATCAGGCAGAACTCCCTTGCTCATCTATGAAATAGAGCCATGGGGTCTCTTACACCCATTCCACCCTCATTCAAAAGATGGCACCTCCTATAGTGCAGCACTCCCCGAGTAACGCACGGGCATGCCTGCCACAAGTCTGTGGAATGGGACCTGAATTAATTCTGACTGGGAGGTGAAAAGACTCTGAAGGATGACAGCTAAACGAGAAACAGACCAGCGTAAAGACTCCAATGTTCCTCCAAAATAATGGATCGAAGTTTACAATTGATCATCGCTCTTTAAATCTGATAAATCAGCCACCAGCACAAGCTATTTGTTCCTTTTCTGTGCATTCGTAATACTTGTACAGAGCCAGTGTTGGCCCAATCGTAGCCCTCACACCTCCGGGTTGGGAGGTAGTGGGTTCAAATCCAACTCCAGATATTTCACACCAACACAAACTTACAGCATAGGAGGCAGCCATTTGGCCCATCATGCCTATACTGGCTCTTAGAAAGAACCCTCGTGCTTAGTCCCAGGTCCCTGATTTGCATCCTTAATCCTGTAAATTCCTCATCCTCAACTATCTGTCCAACACTTTTTAAAATGCTTTGTGAAATCAGCTTCCACCACTTTATCAATAGATCATTCCACAATCTAACAACTCAGTAGAACAAGACCTCCATTTCTCCCCTCTAGGTCTTTTGACTCTATGATCTCTAATTATTGACCCACTCAGCAGAGGGAGTCATCTTCCTCTATCCCTCTTATCAAACCCTCTTGTCACACTGGAAATCTCTATTAGTTCATCTCCTAATCTTCTCTTTTCCAATGGGAATAGTTCAAATTTTTCCAACCGCTCCTCATAATTAAAGTTCCTCCAGTCGTGATTACATGCTGGCAAACCCATTCGCAATTCAATTCAGACTCTATTCTCCATTCGGGAATTCACTGCGGATACAAAAATCCCGTTGCCACAATGCCATGTTTTCTATACCCTTTCTAACCTCTCACTGAAGTGTAGCATCCAAAATTTTCCCTACTACTGACTTCAAAAAAAAAGTTTTTAAAAGTTTATTTATTCGTGTCACAAGTAAACTTACATTAACACTGCAATGAAGTTACTGTGAAAATCTCCTAGTTGCCACACTCTGGCGCCTCTTCGGGTACACTGAGGGAGAATTTAGTATGGCCAATGCACCTAACCAGCACGTCTTTCGGACTGTGGGAGGAAACCGGAGCACCCGGAGCAAACCCACGCAGACACAGGGAGAACGTGCAGACTCCACACAGACAGTGACCCGAGCCGGGAATCGAACCCGGGTCCCTGGCAGTGCTAACCACCATCCTGTCTATATTATCCTGAAACCTAGAATTATTCTCATCACAATCTACTCCTTTCTGTATTATCCGTAACCTTTATAATGCTGCTCCCTTCACCAGAATCTGGGTCTGGGCAGCACGATGGCACAGTGGTTAGCACTACTGCCTCACAGTGCCAAGGACCCGGGTTCAATTCCCAGCTTGGGTCACTGTCTCCGCAGAGTCTACATGTTCTCCTTGTGTCTGCGTGGGTTTCCTCCCACAGTCCGAAAGCCGTGCTGGTTAGGTGCATTGGCCATGCTAAATTTTCCCTTGGGTGTACCTGAACAGGCGCCAGAGCGTGGCGACTAGGGGATTTTCACAGTAACGTCATTGCAGTGTTAATGTAAACCTACTTGTAACACTATTAAATAAACTTTCTAAACATTGTAAAGAGCAATGGACCCAAGACTGATGTTTTAATGAACACCACTGCAAACTTCCTTGCTGTGTAAAAAACATCCACTTACCCCCATCCTTAGTTTCCTGTCACCAAATCAACCTTGTATTCATACTGCCTCTTTCTGCTTTATTCCATCAATTTCCATCTTTTTAATAAACTCCTAGCGTCAGACCATGATTTATCTTCAACAAGTGTTTCTGGCTCAGACTGCAGTGCCATTCTGAGGCAGTGCCGCACTGTCAGACCTGCTGCCTTTCTGCTGGGACACCAAACCGAGGCCCAATTTGCCTGCTTGGTGTAAGTTAAAGATCGCATGGCACTATTCTAACAAATACAGACAGAATGAGCTCACATTTACATCGTGCCTTTCACTGTCCCAAAGCATCGGAGTCCCAGAAATCAGGTTCCATGCTAGCGGGTGTTCAAATGGCTCACCTTTCCTTAATTAACGCTCCTCGCTCTTTGCACTCATGACCCTTCTGGCTGTGCAAACTACCGCCATCATCTTCAAGCTCATTGTCACATCCCAAATCCATGCCCAAATCTCTGACAACTCCTGGTCTGATCTTCTTCAAATCGGGGTTTCATCTCCGCCACAGCAGTGGAACCATCCTAATCCATGTGGACAAATGACAGCCTCTGTATTTGTGACAGAAGGTGTGCTATCCATCTTTGTCTTGTAGCCTTTAACAGGATCAACCAAATCATCCTCTCTCAACACCTGTCGTCCAGTTCAATGGGACAGTCCATATTTGGCACGATCCATCCAGCCACAGACACACAGTCTCTTATAATTGTATCTCCATACCTCTGCACCCTTATAAACGGAATGATTCCTGGTCCCATGTCTTCTTTCGAGCTCAAACCGACTGCAGATTGGACATCATAGAACCGCTACAGTGCAGAAAGTGGTCATTCGGCCCTTCGAGTCTGCACCGACAACAATCCCACCCAGGCCCTATCCCCGTAACCCTACGTATTTATCTTGCTATTCCCCCTGACACAAAGGGGCAATCAATCCATCCTGCACATCTTTGGAGTGTGGGAGGAAACCCACACAGACACGGGGAGAATGTGCAAACTCCACACAGACAGTGACCCAAGGTTGGAATTGAACCTGGGTCCCTGGCGTTGTGAGGCAGCAGTGCTAACCACTCTGCCATCGTGTCACCCCAGCTTCCACATGATGGCACCCAGCTCCACATCAACCCCATATCTTGGCTCAAAGAACAAAGAGAACAAAGAAAATTACAGCGCAAGCCTGCACCGACCATGCTGTCCGACTGAACTAAAACCCCCTACCCTTCCGGGGACCATTCCCCTCTATTCCCATCCTATTCATGCATTTGTCAAGATGCCCCTTAAAATTCACTACCGTATCCGCTTCTACTACCTCCTCCGGCAACGAGTTCCAGGCACCCACCACCCTCTGTGTAAAACATTTGCCTCATACATCTCCTTTAAACCTTGCCCCTCGCACCTTAAACCTGTGCCTCCTAGTAATTGACTCTTCCACCCTGGGAAAAAGCTTCTGACTATCCAATCTGTCCATGCCTCTCATAATCTTGTAGACTTCTATCAGGTCTCCTCTCAACCCCCATCGTTCCAGTGAGAACAAACCACGTTTCTCCAACCTCTCCTCATAGCTGATGCCCTCCATACCAGGCAACATCCTGGTAAATCCTTTCTGTACCCTCTTCAAAGCCTCCACATCCTTCTGATAGTGTGACGACCAGAATTGAACACTATATTCCAAGTGCGGCCTAAATAAGGTTCTATAAAGCTGCAACATGACTTGCCAATTTTTAAACTCAATGCCCCGGCCGATGAAGGCAAGCATGCCGTATGCCTTCTCAACTATCTTCTCCACCTGCATTGCCACTTTCAGTGACCTGTGTACCTGTACACCCAGATCCCTTTGCCTGTCAATACTCCTAAGGGTTCTGCCATTTATTTACTGTATATTTCCTATCTGTATTAGACCTTCCAAAATGCATTACCTCACATTTGTCTGGATTAAACTCCATCTGCCACCTTTCCGCCCAAGTCTCCAACTGATCTATATCCTGCTGTATCCTCTGATGGTCCTCATCGCTATCTGCAAATCCACCAACCTTTGTGTCGTCCGCAAACTTACTAATCAATCCAGTTACAAACAGCAAAGGTCCCAGCACTGATCCCTGAGGAACACCACTTGTCACAGCCCTCCATTCAGAAACGCACCCTTCCATTGCTACCCTGTCTTCTTTGACTGAGCCAGTTTTGTATTCACCTTGCCAGCTCACCTCTGATGCCATGCAACTTCACCTTCTGCACCAGATTGCCATGAGGGACCTTGTCAAAGGCCTTACTGAAGTCCATGTAGACAACATCCACTGCCCTACCCTCAATCATCTTCGTCACTTCCTTCAAATACTCGATCAAGTTAGTGAGACACGACCGCCCCTTCACAAAATCAAGGGCACAATTCATCTGGACCTGGAGATCTTTCCACTTGCAAGGCTGCCAACATCTCCAATACCTTTGCTCAAGAACCCCTCAGTCTCTGTCCCTGAATTCCATACCATCGTCCTCATTCTCTTTAGGTGAAGATGGATGTGAAGTGTTCATTCAATACTCGACCAAATATTGCTCTATAATTAAAGGAGGCGAAGGTCCTGTCACCAAAAGTTCCTTTATTTACAAGACATACTATATAACAGAGTGCTCTCTGTGTGCTCCCTGCTTCAGCATATGGGACATAAGTTCAAGGTGAGGGGCAGGAGGTTTAGGGGGGGGGATGTGAGGTTTTTACCCAGGAGGGTGGTGATGGTCTGGAATGCACTGCCTGGGAGGGTGGTGGAGACGGGTTGCCTCACATCCATTAAAAAGTACCTGGATGAGCACTTGGCACATCATAACATTCAGGGCAATGGGCCAAGTGCTGGCTGATGGGATTAAGTGGGAGTTCAGCAGGTTGTAATGTGTTGGTGAGGAATCGATGGGCTGAAGGGACTCTTCTGCACTGTATGATTCTGCTGCTCAAGTGGAAAATAAACACCAACACCGACTTGTTGGCCAAACATGTTGCAAATTCGATGGGATTCTCTGCTCTTTGCTGCTTATGTGGCCTTGCTGCATGCAAATTGGATGTTACATTTGCCTAAAAACAACTGAGGCCTGAAAGCAACTAACTGGCTGTGAAGCATTTTAGTACATCCTGAGAACATGCCAGGTTCTGCGTAAAATGCAAACTTCTTTTCCACTCAGTGGATAGTCTATGTCTAGGCTTGGTCAAGAGTAATGGCCAGTTGGCTAAGGTACTCGGAGGCGTCCAATGTTCCTTGGAATATTACCCCCATCAAGAGTCAGTACCTCGGGGGATGAGGTAAAATAAGGTGGGTTGAGAGAGGACCTTGATGTTTCTTATCAAAGGCTCTGAGAACTAGTGCTAGCGGAACGTGTGATACTAATAGGAATCCAGCTGGACCTATACTTTGGCTCACTGGCTCACTTCCACTGTCAGAAGGCAGGGTTTAAACCACACTTCAGACAGTTCCGACAACAGCAGGCTGGAGCACTGGCTCGGAAATCTGGGTTAATACTTAATTAGTGGGAGACTCGTAGCCTCTCATCCCAGAGGCTGTGCAATCCTGAAAAAACATTCCTGCTGTATACAATTAACCAGCCTAATGGTTGGGAGAAAGATGGAAGGTGTAACATCATTGTCTGTCAGACAATTCATCACCTTGTGCATTCTTCCCTTAATTCACATGATTCTCCAAGGAGAGGGAGAGAGAGAGAGAGAGAGGATAGAAAATAATAACTGCAATTTGCACTGAGAATTCCCCGTGGCTGTTTTTCCCTGTTTGCTTGCACTATTATCTAGGAATTTAATCTCTAATTCCTGGAGACTGCGGAACAATCCCAGAGGGTGGCAATCCTACCTTCTGGGATCAAGGGGAACCAAAGCATGCTCAGAAAATAATTGGAAAGCACCTCATCCCATCAAATCTTGTCAGACCCTTCTTCTTTACTTTGAAAAGCCCCACATCTAAATGAATGGAAGGAAGCTGTAAGAGGGGAGGGGTGGAGAACTTTCAGGGTTGGGGCAAGAGAGAGAGCAAATGCAAACTTCAGGGGAAAAAAAACTGAGGGGTTGAAAATGGGGGAAGAAAAATATTGTGACTGGATTTTCTGGAAACCTTTGCATATCTCCCCTCCCACCAGCTCTCTTCTCTCTCTCTCCCCACCCCCCCCCCCCCCACCCCTCCCCCCTCAGTGCATCTTCAGTTGTGCTGCTGCATTTTCCCCACAAAGACCTTGGAAGTTTTTTTAAAAAAATGGAAATCCCACAATAAACTGAATAAAAATGAAAGGGCTGAGTCTCTGAAAATATCTTCTCCCTCCCTACCGTTCAAGAGTTGATCTCTGCAGTTGACTGTCTGTTGCCTTAGTTACCAGATGGACATGGCCTTGCAGTGAGTGCTCTCGCAGAGCTTGCGAGCCACACTGATTGCGACTTGTCTCAAAATTTTTCGAGAGAGGCCTGAAAGGCACCAGTTTGTGGAATGTGAACTATTCTCTTTTTATATAGAAACTTATTTTTTGTTCTCTTTCTATTTCCATTATTAGGTTGACCGTGCAGTCCATCCCAACAATGACTACGCTCCAGACGTCCTTCATTGGCTGTGAAGCACTCTGGGACATCCCCAGATTGTGAACAACACAAAATAAATGCAAGCTTTTCTTATCTTTCCGAATCCTCAGCTGGGCTCCTGCTTACTGTGGATGATTCAGGGGTCAGATCACATTGCCGCTGCGTTTCTGGACCACAGAACGTGGTGAGAAAATCTGGTAAGACCGCCAAGTATCAGGTGTTGTAACTACCCAGCTGGTTCAGTGTACGGTCCACTCCCAAATCAACGCCATTAACTCTTGCCTTCCCCTGCAAAGGCCTAGAAAACCACACAGTTGTGCTAACAGTAAAATCCTAATGAGTAGAATCCCAGGGAATCTCACCATAAGTGTGTGTTGCGCAGAGCTCTGACGGCTGAGAAGGCCCCGTTCCCACATCACTGTGTCTCTGTGTAACCCAACATGCCAAACGTGACACGTCAAAAACAACAAATGGCAAATGAAAATACAGTAAAAGTGGTAAATGTGTTAAAAATTCCTTATTCAGTCTGTCCACACTTTACAATGGCTTGACCTTTTAAAAGGCTCGCATTTGTATTGCAAAATGTCACAGTTAGCTCTGGGAAAACTCCATCATCTTTTTCTGCTTAGTGCGATGTCTTCAGACGCGTTTGGTAGAGTCCACCATGTTGTCAATGTAGTCAAACATGTTTACAGCGTTTCTGTGCTGCATTGCAAAATCTTGGATCATCTCTATGGCTTTTGCGGCTTCAGCTCGGGAACGAGATGGGTGTGGCATCCATCGAACTCCTCTCGGTCATCGGCCCCCTCAGGGTCCTTGGGTGAAGAACGTACTGACTTCATCTGTCAGCTCCATCGTGCACTGTATGGCGTCATCCCGCTCTGTGTACGTATGACCGTCTCTGCTGGAATTTCCATTCCGACCTCACACAGGTGGGTGACAAGTGCCTCACCCATCGGGTTGGTAGGCCTCGCCTTGCTACTCCTCGTTCTCCAACATCTTGTGCAGTCGTAACCCCTCCGAATCCAGTGTGATGGAAGCAGGTGGCAATTGTGGGATTCTCCACACTTTCTTCATCGTGACCCTGGCCTGTAGAAGAGTTGGATCATATGCTTGCTTCTTACTGATGACCTCGATAGCATGTGATAGCTGACCTCACATGCTATTAGGGTTTAAGGTTCCTAGTCACCCCTTGATCCATTAATTGGAGTTTGGCCGTAGTGTGGGAGACAAGTGCAATAGTTTCACACTATGGAGGCCAGTGGGATGCGTGGGGGCGAGTTGTCTGTAATGACGACAATCTCCCTTTTCTTTCACTCAAACGTATTGTCCACTTTCCTGATCTACGCCTCAAAGATACTGGTGGTCTTCCAGGTGGTTTTGTTAGCCTCCCACCATGTGTCCTGACACTCGTGAGGCAACGCGGCTTTTCAGACTTTCCTGGCAGCTTCCCAGGGCCATCCACATGGGCGCAGACCATAGCAGTAACACTCCGCTTTCCACCAAGACATCTTCCACCTTTAAACATCAAAGAGCAAAAGACAGTAAGCAGCCCAGTTTCACCTGCATTAAAAAAATATCTCCTAGTGTACACTTGCTCAAGCGGTGGGCGAGACCATTGTGGAGCCAATCAATCCGTCATCGCTGCCGTGACTGTTGCAACCTCACCACTTACCGCCCGCAAGAAGACTGAACCGGTCCAGCCATCCGTCGCTGCAGGGGAACTCCATGCGGCCCAGCTTCTTTGCCAGGACGACTCCCCTTTCCTGCAGGGTTGGACCGGATATGGGATCGTTCTCTGCTTGGGCTGCCTTGAACCACAGGTTAGCTGAATTTCTTCAATGGCGTGATCGGTAGCCATTCTTATCTTCTTCCTTGCTGGAGGGAATGCCTCCTGATCAAGCTGTTCTAAGAACTTCACCTCGTGTTTCCTGACGGTGGACAAATTCAATGAAGGAATCTCCCACTCCTTTGTGATGAGGTTTTCAATTTGCTGCATTAACTTCACCTTCAAATCAGCTGTACTTTAACCTTTCCGGCAGGTTTAACCGCACTCGCAGGCCCGGCCACATCGCAGGCCCAGCCACGCTCTCAGGCCCGGCCACACTTGCAGGTTTAACCACGCTCTCAGGCCCAGCCACGCTCTCAGGCCTGGCCTTCCTTTCACGAGGTGATCTTGACGCCAAATTATGGCTTTCCCAACACTCCATGATTTTGCACTTGTGTGTGGTCTAAGTCTGCTCTGATTGGTTGGTGCGGTCACATGACAAACTTAGACCAGTTTGGCTAAAATGGAGTTACCAGCGCGGAATGTCGGCCAGTCACAGACATCGCTCTATGGGATTTATCATTCTGCCAGTGGGATTGGTTGACGGCTTCAACATCCAAGTTTGACTCATTGCAATTTAAATGCAACTTGCAACAAGGAACAACAGCACTGAGGAAGCACCTTTATCACTTGGACTGCAGCAGTTTAAGGTGGTTGCGTACCTTCACTTTCTCAGTGTAATCATTGCTGCCTTGCAATCCCAAAAGTGCATTTAAAAACAAAACCTAAAAGAGATTTTGTTCAAAAGTACAGGAGGCAGCTCGTTCAACATTCCTCCTTTGACAAACATTATCCGAAGCATGCATCCAAAGTCGAGAAAACAGATGCCTTCACTTCAAATATAATTCATCCCATATACAACGCTATTGAGAGAAGTTGATAAGGTACAATGTAAAGACTGAGTTTCATTTCCTACAGCTTCCCAACAGTACATCGCTACTGCTTGTTGGGTGCAATGCAGCCCAGTGGCTCTGGCACTGGACTATTAACTGTGGAACCCAGTGGACACAAATCCAAATCCAGCATGGCAAGTTATGATATCAAATCCGATAAAACCAGTAATTTGTGGACTAACATTAAAGGAAAAACAAAATCAGCATGAAGGGGTGTGTGTGTGTGTGTGTGTGTGAGAACCTTCCTCCTGTACCCGGTCTGTTCTGGATATTTTCCATTCTAACTCTGCGTGGGTCACTCTTACCAGCCCCTGCAGTGACAAAACAAAAACTGCATTGAGGAGAAGGTCCACCATCACCACTCAAGGCCAATAAGGAATGGAGTAAATCTCAATACCAATATAAAAAATAATTACCTGCTCTGAAGGGCTTGGCACAACATTTCCTTTACAGACCTTTCTTTATTCTAATCTCCTGTTGCCATTCTCGGAATTTTGCAAATTGAACCCCAAACCCAAGAAGAACGTATTTAACGCACAAATTAGCTCCAACAACTGTGCACAAAGTTGTGACTACACTTGAAAAGCAATCCATTAACTGGGGTGTCCCGAAAGTCCCCTCCCCAATTCTGGGAACGTTAGGCTCTACCCTTCTGGGTTTCCTTTATTGATAAAGATAAAGTCATTCCCATGTTGTGGGCATCACTGGCAGGCTGTACATTTATTACCCATTCCCAACTGCCTTCAGGAGGTTGTACTCGACGACCTTCTGGAACTACTGCTAGCGGTTTGATACAAACGAGCGGCTTGCTAGACCACTTTTGATTTGATTTGTCACATGTATTAATATTCAGTGAAAAGTATAGTTTCTTGTGCGCTATACAGACAAAGCATACCGTATAGTGAGAAGGAAAAGGAGGGGGTGTGGAATGTAGTATTACAGTCATAGCTAGGGTGTGGAGAAAGATCAACTTAATATATGGTAGGTTCATTCAAAAGTCTGATGGCAGCAGGGAAGAAGCTGTTCTTGAGTCGGTTGGTATATTTCAGTTGGCAGTTAAGAGTCAACCATTTTGTTGTGGGACTGCAGTCCCTTGTAGGAGATACTAAATATTTTCAGCAAGGACAAGAACAAAGTACTTTCTGCAAGGACATCAGTGAACCAGTTGGGTTTTTATAACAAGTCACAGTTTCATGGTCATTTCAACTGATCATCAAATACACAAACAGTCCATGGTGGGGTCTCTGGGTTATTAGTGGGCTACTATGTGGGTAGGAAGGGAGAAGGGGTCATGAAAAGGGAGTACAGGGAATTAGGGAGACAGCTGAGAAAGAGGAAAGCAAAGGTAGTAATCTCAGGATTACTGCCTGTGCCACGGGAAGGTGAGGGCAGGAATGGAGTGAGGTGGAAGATGAATGTGTGGCTGAGGGACTGGTGCAGGGGGCAGGGATTCAGGTTCCTGGACCATTGGGACCTCTTTAGGGGCAGGGGTGATCTGTATACAAAAAACGGGTGGAACTTGAATCACACGGGGACCAATATCCTGGCCGGTAGGTTGGCTAAGGTTACTGGGGAGAATTTAAACTAGATAGGTTGGGGGGAGGGGAGCTAGAAGAGTTGACTAGGATCAAGGAACTAATTGATGGGGTGGAGGATGCAGGGGTAAGGGGAATTACAAAATTAATGGTAGAGGAGAGGGTGCAAGTGAATGAAGGCGGTAATTTAGATAAGGGAGTAGAGGGAGAGGGTGTTCGCGACTCATCAAAGCGGGTCCAGATAAAAGCTGGAATAAGGACACTTTGCCTGAATGCACGAAGCATTCGGAACAAGGTAAATGAGTTGATGGTGCAAATCAGCACGAGTGGGTACGATCTAGTGGCCATTACAGAAACGTGGCTGAAAGGTGACCAGGACTGGGAGATGAATATCCAGGGGTATCAGGCGTTTAGGAAGAATAGACAGGAAGGAAAAGGTGGTGGGGTCGCGCTATTAATAAGAGATAATATCAGGGTAGTACTGAGGGATGACATAGGCTCTGAGGAACAAAACGTGGAATCATTATGGGTAGAGATGAGGAATAGTAGAGGGAGAAAGACACTAGTAGGTGTGGTATATAGGCCCCCAAATAATAATGTTGAGGTAGGGAGGGCTATAAACAAGCAGATAAGGGATGCGTGTAAAAACGGAACGGCAATAATCATGGGGGACTTCAACATGCACATTGACTGGCAGACTCAAGTCGGTAAGGGTGGAATGGAGGAAGAGTTCTTAGAATGCTGTCGGGATAGTTTCCTTGAACAGCATGTTACGGAACCGACGAGGGAACGAGCTATTTTGGATCTGGTATTGTGTAACGAGGTAGGTAGAATTAAGGATCTTATTGTGAAGGACCCTCTTGGGTCTAGTGACCACAATATGGTCGAATTTCTGATTCAGATGGAAGAGGAGAAAGTTTGGTCCCAAACCAGTGTCCTCTGTTTGAACAGAGGGAAATATGATAGGATGAGGGATGAATTGGCTAAGGTAGACTGGGAGAGCAGGCTGGCAGGTAGGATAGCTGAGGAACAGTGGAGGATTTTTAAGGAGATCCTTTTCAGTTCTCAGCAAAAATATATTCCAGCAAAAAACAAGGATTGTAAGAAAAGGGAGAACCAGCCGTGGATAACGAAGGAAATAAAGGAGAGTATTAAAATAAAAACAGCTGCGTACAGAGTGGCCAAAAATAGTGGAGAAACAAGTGATTGGAAAAATTTAAGAAACAACAAAGAGAGACTAAGAAAGCGATAAAGAAAGGAAGGATAGACTATGAAGCTCGGCTAGCAATTAATATAAAAAATGATAGTAAAAGTTTTTATAAATATATAAAAAGGAATAGAGTGGCTAGAGTGAATGTTGGACCCTTGGAGGACGAGAGGGGGGAGTTAATAGTGGGAAATGAGGATATGGCTGAGTCTTTAAATAAGTTTTTTGTGTCGGTCTTCACGGTGGAGGACACAAATAGTTTGCCAAATATTAACGATAGAGGGTTGGCAGCAGGAGAAATACTTAATACAATTAATGTTACCAGAGAGGCAGTGCTGGGTAGACTAATGGGACTGAAGGTGGATAAGTCCCCGGGTCCGGATGGAATGCATCCCAGGGTATTGAAAGAAATGTCAGAGGTAATAGTGGATGCGTTAGTGATTATTTATCAAAACTCGTTGCATTCTGGGGTAGTGCCGGTTGATTGGAAAACGGCTAATGTTACGCCGCTGTTTAAAAAAGGAAGGAGACAAAAGGCGGGTAACTATAGGCCGGTCAGCTTAACGTCTGTAGTAGGGAAAATGCTGGAATCCATTATTAAAGAGGAGATAGCAGGGCATCTGGATAGAAATGGTTCGATCAATCAGACGCAGCATGGATTCATGAGGGGAAAGTCGTGCTTGACGAACATGTTGGATTTTTATGAAGATGTGACTAGGGCGGTTGATGGAGGAGAACCGGTGGATGCGGTGTTTTTGGATTTCCAAAAGGCGTTTGATAAGGTGCCCCATAAAAGGCTACTGAAGAAGATTAGGGCACACGGAGTTGGGGGTAGTGTGTTAAAGTGGATTGGGGACTGGCTATCCGACAGGAAGCAAAGAGTCGGAATAAATGGGTGTTTTTCCGGTTGGAGGAAGGTAACTAGTGGCGTGCCGCAGGGATCGGTACTCGGGCCGCAACTATTTACCATTTATATAGATGATCTGGAGGAGGGGACGGAGTGTAGGGTAACGAAGTTTGCAGACGACACAAAGATAAGTGGAAAAGTGAATCGTGTGGAGGACGGAGAAGATCTGCAGAGAGATTTGGACAGGCTGAGTGAGTGGGCGAGGATATGGCAAATGGAGTATAACGTTGAGAAATGCGAGGTTATACACTTTGGAGGAAATAATAACAAATGGGATTACTATCTCAATGGAAACAAATTAAAACATGCTACCGTGCAAAGGGACCTGGGGGTCCTTGTGCATGAGACGCAAAAGCCCAGTCTGCAGGTACAACAGGTGATCAAGAAGGCAAATGGGATGTTGGCCTATATCGCGAGGGGGATAGAATATAAAAGCAGGGATGTCTTGATGCACCTGTACAGGGCATTGGTGAGGCCGCAGCTGGAATACTGTGTGCAGTATTGGTCCCCTTATATGAGGAAGGATATATTGGCATTGGAGGGAGTGCAGAGAAGGTTCACCAGGTTGATACCGGAGATGAGGGGTTTGGATTATGAGGAGAGGCTGAGGAGATTGGGTTTGTACTCGTTGGAGTTTAGAAGGATGAGGGGGGATCTTATGGAGACTTATAAGATAATGCGGGGGCTGGATAGGGTGGAGGCGGAGAGATTCTTTCCACTTAGTAAGGAAGTTAAAACTAGAGGACACAGCCTCAAAATAAAGGGGGGTCGGTTTAAGACAGAGTTGAGGAGGAACTTCTTCTCCCAGAGGGTGGTGAATCTCTGGAATTCTCTGCCCACTGAGGTGGTGGAGGCTACCTCGCTGAATATGTTTAAAGCGGGGATGGATGGATTCCTGATCGGTAAGGGAATTAAGGGTTATGGGGATCAGGCGGGTAAGTGGTACTGATCCACGTCAGATCAGCCATGATCTTATTGAATGGCGGGGCAGGCTCGAGGGGCTAGATGGCCTACTCCTGCTCCTATTTCTTATGTTCTTATGTTCTTATGTTCTTACCCTTAGTGCAAAGAGGAGAAAGAAAACCTAATCCTCAGGCTTTCTTTGAAAACACACTTGGCAAAGGTGCGACCCGGCACAGTATATGGTATCTTTCAAATCCAAGGCATCAGAAGCGAAACAACGAGTGAGGTGAGAGGTTGGATGAGGCAGGTTAAAGAAAGCTATTGAAGATGGATAGTGAGGGAGATAAGATGGAGGTAGCAAGCTTTGAGAAGAAATTCCAGAATATTGCTGACTGGAAGACAATGACAACTCGCAGTCATACAAGTCCGTCAACATCCCATGGTGCTTCAGGAAAATAGTGCAAGGGCAGAAGAACAACATAGGTAAAAAACAATGAAAAGCCAAGGACCATATTGATTGCTCAGTTTTAAGGGGTATGCATGGAGGTATACAGAGTGCCCAGAGGACTAGAGTACATGACACGCATGCAGCTGTTAGTAGCTGTTTGGGGCCAGCAGTGGGGCGGGGGTGGTAATAAACAGTGGAAGGTAAAGGGAACCCAACATCATAGTTACCCTGGCTGGAGGGATTATTTCCGTGAGGGATGGCATGGGATTGATAAGAGGAATGGGGATTGCAAGGGAGAGGTGGATGAGGTGATGGAATTGGTTAAGTGTGGCTAAACAGTGGGGGGTAATTAGTTGATGCAGGTTATCACTCAAAATCTGTTCTTTGCGCTAAAAGGATGTGATGGCTATTAATGCTCGACTATTAATCCAGAAACTCAGCTAATGTTCTGGGGACCTGGGTTTGAATTCTGCCACGGCAGATGGTGGAATTTGATTTCAATAAAAAAATATCTGGCATTAAGAATCTACTGTTGACCATGAAACCATTGTCAATTGTCGGAAAAACCCATCTGGTTCACTAATGTCCTTTAGGGAAGGAAATCTGCCATGCTTATCTGGTCTGGCCTACACGTGACTCCAGAGCCACAGCAAAGTGATTGACTCTCAACTGCCCTCTAAGGGCAACTATGGATGGGCAATAAATGCTGGCCAGCCAGCGACACCCATGTCCCATGAATGATTTAAAAAAAAAGTGAAGCTTCACTAGATTTGAACGACAAGCTGACAGGGGAATTAAAAGAACACACCGTTCGTTCTCTGGACAAAGCTGCAACGCAGGCGAACATCAATGGGCACATGTCACCCCACCATTTAAGGAGCAGTTATAATGCTGCAACCAAACTTAAAATCCTAAACAAGGACTTTGTTATGGAACAAGATTGGAAGCTGTTTGCTTCGATGATAGACGCTGAAATTAAAATAGTGTTCACTTCTCACATAATATGAGCCAATCAGATGTAAACCTGCCTTTTCAACTCGGGAGAAAACATTCCCAGTGACACTTTCATATTCCGTGACCATAAACATGTCAAAGGGCAGAAATCTTGACAAAAGCTTTGTTTTTAACATACGGGGAGCTTTATGTAGCTTTTATTAAAACCAGAACGAGAAGTTTCGATTCTGTTATAGTCTTTGGTGAAAGAATGACCAGAAATCCTGTTCTTAGAGTTACTATTGCAATAAAGGTAATCATTTAACTGCAATATTTTGCGGGTCTCTGCTGGTTCCGTAGCAATCACAAAACTGACATAAGCCAGTCAAACCAGTATTTCTATATCTTAGGTATGGCATTTAAGAGCCTGTAAGCTCACAGCAGGAACACTTTTTTGTGGATAATCCTTTGGTGATCCTACCATGAGTGGTGGGCTCCAAGAGCGTCTGGAGGGGGGGGGGTGACTCTCTCAATAATTGTTTCTCTAATGAGACAGGGTACAAGACCTCACTATGGTTGTGTGGACATCAAGACTCAGCGTGGCAGTTACACCTTTGTGGCATTGTATCCCTGAAGGAAGACATCCAGCACCCATGGAATTGGGCCTAGGAACAGGTGGAGCTAGTTCTAGCCTTCAATCAGCTTACATCTGGTCAACTCCATTTACCGCTCTTTACTGCATATCTTTAATACCCTTACCCACAAAAAACTACCCAGCACAATCCTGAAAATTTAAAATGTCCCTGTATCCACAATCTAGGGAAAAAGAGTTTTCCAAATGTCCAATAATCCTGCGTAAAAATGTACTAAGTTAACTTCTAAGTAGCTTAGTTTTAAGTTTAAGATGAAGAACTTTGCCTCAGGAAGGAGTGGATAGTGAGCAGACTTCAATTCAACAAGATCCCAAAATTCTATTGGCATGTCTTTGCCCAGATACATGGGGAAACACCCTTTTAAGTCCCCTCAGCACCACTATGTTTCAATAAGGTCACCTCTCATTCTTCTAAACTCCACTGAATGCTTGCAAGCCGCATAACACATCACCGAAGAGGGAGCGAGGTCTTTCAGCCCATTGTGTCTGTACCAGTTCTCCAAATGAGCAGTTCACCCAGTGCCATTCTCCTGCCTTCTCCCTGTAACCCTGCAAATCCTTTCCTTTCAAATAATCATCTAGTTTCGTCTGGAATGCCTCGATTGAACATGTCCCCATCACACAGTACGTTCCAGACCTTAACCACTCGTTGTTCCTCTTAAAACTCTTGCTTCTTTCATCAGTTACTTTAAATCTGTGCCCTCTTATTCTCATCCAGCAGAGCGACTTCACCGAGGAGCATTCCGGGAGAAGTCGCTGCAGTCACCCTGATTGTACAGCGGGTAGAGGAAGAACCCTTCCAGTGATAAACAGGAGGAAGAGCATCCAGCAGAGAGACTTCACCGAGGAGCATTCTGGGAGAAGTCGCTGCAGTCACCCTGATTGTACAGCGGGTAGAGGAAGAACCCTTCCAGTGATAAACAGGAGGAAGAGCATCCAGCAGAGAGACTTCACCGAGGAGCATTCTGGGAGATGTCAACATAGTCACATCTACCAAAAGGTGGGTAGAGGAAGAACTGGAGCGATTAAGCCCAAAACTCTACATTAATGTTTCCCTTCCTTCCTCTGACCAAAAAGAGGGCACAGACATTACAGGACAGAAAGTGACATGAGACCAACGGATAAGTCTTGGTGAGTAAGTCTTGGTGAGTATCTCCAAACCATATTAAATTGAAACTCATTGTTTAGATAATTATTTGCTTTATTTCTCTTTTTTGTATAAATCTTATAAAGATTTTAAACTTAAAGGGTTTAGTAATGGCAGGAGCGCGCAAAGCTGTCGTTTGCTCTTCTTGCTCCATGTGGGAGGCCAGGCCACATTTCCAGGGCCCAGGGTCAGCACGTGTACAGAAAAATGTGCCCAGCTGCAGCTCCTGGAAGCTCGAGTTTCGGAGCTGGGAACACTGTGGAGCATCCGCGAGTCTGAGAGCATTGTGGATAGCACATTTAGGGAGATGGTCACATTCAGCTGAAGGGACTTGAGGAAGGAAAGGGATGAGTGACCACCAGGCATTCCAAGAGATGTAGGCAGGTAGTTCAGGAGTCCCCTCGCAAATTGGCATTCCCTTTTGGAGGCTAATGAGAGCACTGGTTCCTCCAGGGAGTTCAGACAGAGCCAGGCAAGCAGCCTGTCTGTACAGGAGGCGGGGGAAAAGAGGGGCAGGACAATAGTAATTGGGGATTCTATAGTCAGGGGTACAGAAAGGCGCTACTGTGGCCATCAACGTGACTCCAGGATGGTATGTTGCCTCCCTGGTGCTAAGGTATGGGATGTCATTGAAACAGCTGCAGGGTGTTCTGAAGGGGGGAGGGTGATAAGGCAGAGGTCATGGTACATGGTGGTACCAATGACATCGTTAGAAAGAGGGATGAGGTCTTGCATCAAGAATTCAGAGAGTTAGGCAGTAGACTAAAAAGCAAGACCGCTCGGGTTATAATCTCAGGATTACTCCCAATGCCACATGTTAGTGAGTACAGAAATAGGAGAATGTGTGGCTTAAGAGTTGTTGCAGGAGGGAGGGTTTTAGATTCCTGGATCACTGGGACAATTTCTGGGGAAGGTGGGACCTGTACAAGCGGGATGGTCTACATCTGAACCAGAACGGGATTAACATCCGTGCGGGACGTTTTGCTCGTGCTGTTGGGAGCCATTTATCTAATTTGGCAGGGGGAGGGGACACAGACTGTTAGCAGAATAAGGGCACGGAATCATACAGCAAAACAAACAAGTCAGAGGAAGTGCAGCTGTATTAAGTTTCAAGGAAGTAAGGCCAAGCTGGATGGCCTCTAATTTAACACCAGGAGTATTGCAGGCAAAATGGATGAGTTGAGGGCAATGATTGACACATGGAAGTGTGATATAGTAGCCATCACAGAGACATGGTTGAAGGAAGGACACGATTAGCAACTCAACATTCCAGGATATAGAATCTTCAAGATGATATCTTGAAGGGGGCATCGAATGAAGCTTTGTGGGTAGAGCTTAGAAATAAAAAAGGAACAGCCGCATTGTTAGGTGTTTATTATAGACCCCCAGCTAGTCAGAGGGACATTAAGGAGCAAATATGTGCTCAGTTGGTGGAGGCATGTAAAAACTATAACAATAGGGTTATTACATTGGTGATTTCAACTTTCCCAACATTAACTGGGATATAGAATCATAGAATCCCTGCAGTGCAGAAAGAGGCCATCTGGCCCATCGGATCTCCACCGACCACAATCCCACCCAGGCCCTACCCCCTTATCCCTACACATTTACCCACTAATCCCTCTAACCTACGCATCTCAGGATGCTAAGGGGCAATTTTAGCACAGCCAATCAACCTAACCCGCACATCTTTGGACTGTGGGAGGAAACCAGAGCACCCGGAGGAAACCCACGCAGACACGAGGAGAATGTGCAAACTCCACACAGACAGTGACCCAAGCCAGAATCGAACCCAGATCTCTGGTGCTGTGAAGCAGCAGTGCTAACCACTGTGCTACCGTGCCGCCCCAGAGTGGTTAATATGAGAGAAACTTCTGAAGGAGAGCATTTATCTCCACTTGGAGAGGCCAAGTTTGATCAGGGATAGTCAGCATGGCTTCATCAGAGGGAGGTCATGCCTCACAAATTTGATTGAATATTTTGAGATGAGCAGGTGTGTAGATGAAGGCAGTGCAGTCAATGTAGTTCATACGGATTTCAGGAAAGCCTTTGACAAGGTCCCACATGGAAGACTTATAAAGAAGGTAAATTCACATGGGATACTGGGTAATTTGATAAAGTGGATTCAAAATTGGCTCGGTTGTAGGAGACAGACGGTGATGACAGAGGCTGCTTTAGTGACTGGAAGCCAGAGTCCAGTGGCATACCACAGGGATCTATGTTGGGCTCCCTATTATTTGTCATTTATATAAATGACATTGATGACTATGTGGGGATTAGTACTGGTAAGTTTGCGGAGGACACAAAGACTGGACGAGTGGTTAATAGTGAGGCGAAGTGTCTTGGGCTACAAGATGATATAGATGGAATGGTCGAATGGGCAGATAAGTGGCAGATGGAATTCAACTCTGAAAAGTGAGAGATGATACACTTTGGAAGGAGTAATTTAACAAGAAAGTACTCAATGAATGGTAGGACACTAGGAAGTTCTGTGGAACACAGGGACCTTGGCATGTTTGTCCACAGATCTCTGAAGGCAGAAGGGCATGTTAGTAGGGTGGTGAAAAAGGCACATGGAACACTTGCCTTTATCAATTGAAGTATAGATTACAAAAGCAGGGAAGCCATGTTGGAGTTGTATAGAACTTTGGTGAGGACACAGCTGGAGTACAGTGTGCAGTTCTGGTCGCCACATTATTGGAAGGATGTGAACACACTGGAAGGGGTGCAGAGGGGATTCACCAGGATGCTGGCTAGGATGGAACATTTAAGTTATGAAGAGAGGTTGCATAGGCTTGGGTTGTTTTCGTTGGAGTAGAGAAGACTGAGGGGCAACCTGATCGAGGTGTACAAGACTTTGAGGGACATGGACAGAGTGGATAAGGAGCAGCTGTTCCCCTTAGTTGAAGGGTCAGGCACAAGGGGACATAGGTTCAAGGAAAGGGGCAGGAGGTTTAGGGGGGATGTGAGGAAAAACCTTTTACCCAGAGGGTGGTGATGGTCCGGAATGTGCTGTCTGGGAGGGTGGTGGAGTCGGGTTGCCTCACATCCTTTAAGAAGTATCTGGCTGAGCACCTGGCACATCACTGAATTCAGGGCTATGGGCCAAGTGCTGGCAGATGGGATTAGGTGGGAGTTCAGGTGCTTCTAATGTGTCAGTGCGGATTTGACGGGCCGAATGGCCTCTTTTGTACTGTATGATTCTATGATGCTGAGTGGGAACAGTTTCTCCATATCTACTCTGTCCAGTAAATTTTAAACAAAATAAAACAATACGAGTCCGTGATATTAGCTCAGAACTTAGTGATGAGATTTCAATAAGTTTCAAGAAAAGAAATCTTTCTTCAAAAGTTGCTAAAATGTTTGAAGTAGCTTGGATAGAGGAGATGGGGGGTCAGAAAAGAGATGAAAATAATGCCAGGATTGAGTGCCGGATTGAATCTATAATAGCTTTTACAACAATGCCAGTGGACCTTCTGTGCTGTTGCTCATTGGTAGCCTCTGCTACAGGCCTGTTATTTAACCAGCCATTACGCCAGGCTCAATCCTACCCCTCGACACCACCCAACTCCACGCAGTTGCCCCCATTTAAGCCAGTAAATTTTTTTACGGGTCAGTCTTGACTCTGGCAACACTCACACTCCAGAATCATTTTGACTTCAGTGCAGTACTGCTGGAGAACTACACTGCCACAGGTGCCATCTTTCAGATGAACCATTAAACTGAGGTGTGCTGAACTTAGTGACCTAGCCAATATATATTTCTCATCCAACATCACTTCAACAGATTTGTTATTGATCTTGTTGCAGTTTGTGGGACATTGCTACGTTAAAACTGGATGCTGCACTTTACACTGCTGACTACACTACAGCAGTCCTAAGTTCGTAAAAGGTGCAACGTAAATACAATCCTTTCTTTTCACCATACCAGGAGGTCTGTTCCTTACCCACAAAGCCTCTGACGAGACACCAGCTCAGCCAAATATTTTTTATTCGTTCTTTAGGTGCAAGCATTACTGGCCAGTCCAGCATCCAGGCACAGTAGTTAGCACTACAACCTCACAGCGCCAGGGACCCGGGTTCAATTCCGGCCTCGGCTGACTGTCTGTGCGGAGTTTCCACATTCTCCCCGTGTCTGCGTGGGTTTCCTCCGGGTGCTCCAGTTTCAGGAGTCAGGGAGGTGAGTTACTGCCGCAGAATTACGTTTAGCTACAGTATTTATGCGGCTGGTCAATGCTGACACTCTATCCCCCAGAATGTTATTGATGGGGCTTACAGCAACAGCAATGCCATTAAATGTCCAGCAGAGATGGTTAGATTCTCTCTCATTGGAGCTGGTCATTGCCTGGTACCTGTGTGTCACAAATGTTACTTGGCATTAATCACACCAAGCCTGAAGGCTGCCCACTTCTTCATTTGATTTATTGTCACATGTATTGGGATATTGTGAAAAGGTATTGATCCTTGCGTGCTATATAGACAAAGCATACTGTTCATAAAGTACATAGGGGAGAAAGAAAGGAGAGTGTGAAGAATGTAGTGTTACAATCATAGCTAGGGTGTAGAGAAAGATCAACTTAATATAAAGGTAGGTCCATTCAAAAGTCTGATGGCAGCAGGGAAGAAACTGTTCTTGTGTCAGTTTGTACATGATCTCAGAATTTTGTATCTTTTCCCGGCAGAAGGTGGAAGAGAGTAGGTCCAAGGTGCATGGGGTCCTTGATTATGCTGGCTGCTTTTCCGAGGCAGCGGAAGTGTAGACAGAGTCAACGGATTGTTGTATGCAGGCATGACCTATGACCTGCTTCAATATCCAAGTAGTTACATATGGTATTGAATCAGCATCTATACCCAATTTTGACTTGATGATGGACGCAAGGTCATTAATGAAACAGCGGAAGAAGATCGGGACTAGCATACTGTCCCAAGGAGCTCCTGCAACAATGTCCTGGGGCTGAGATGATTGGTCTCGAACAACAACCATCTTCCTTTGTGCTGGGTATGATTCAAAGCAGTTTCCCTCCCGATTCCCATTGACTTAAATTTTGCTGGGGCGCCTTAATGCCACACTCGGTCAAACTCAGTAGCTTTCACCACACTTCTGGAATTCAGCTCATTTGTCTATGTTTGGACCAAAGCTGTAATGAGGTCTTTGTTTGAGCAGAGTACATTTGGTGGAACCCAAATGGAGGATTGGTGAGCCAGTTGTTGAGTAAGTGCTGCTCGACAGTACTGGCAATGACACCTTCCATCACTTCGATGATGATTGAGTTGACTGATGGGCAGTAATTGGCCAGATTGGATTTGTCCTGTTTTTTTTGTATGGACAGGACATACCAGGGCAATTTTCCACATTGCTGGGTAGCTGTCAAGGTTGTAGCTGTACTGGAACAGAGGCAAGTTTTGGAGCTCAAAAATTCAGCAGTATAGCTGGGATGTTATCAGGGCCCCATAGTCTTTGCAGTATCCGGTGCCTTCAGCCGTTTCTTGAATCATGTGGAATGAATCGAATTAACTGAAGATTTGCATCTGTGACAGTGGAGACCTCAGGAGGAATTTGAGACGGATCATCCACTTAGCACTCCTGGTTGAACAGGGTTGCAAATGCTTCAGCCTCATCCTTTACACTGATCTGCTCCATCATTGAGACATTGATATTTGTGAAGTCTCCTCCTCCAGTTAGTTGTTTCATTGCCCACCTGAATATGTCGGGATAGCTTCGCTCTGTCTATGGCATGCTGCTTCCGTTGCTTAGTCCTGTGCCGTAGCTTCACCAAGTTGGCATCTCACTTTCAGGTATGCCTGGTACAGCTTCTGAAAATCTGGCAGTTTAATGATCACCATTAATGAGATTAGCATTATTCCTGATTTATTCATTCATATTAAATTCCCCAGCTATGGTGGGGTTTGAACTCATGTCTCTAGAGCACCAGTGCAGGCCTCTGGAATACTGGTCCAGTAACATGACCACTGTGCTACCATAACTCTCTGAGCAAGTGGAACAGTCACAACAATTAAATATCAAAACACAACCCAGTTATGATTATTTTTTAAAAATTCATTTGTGGGACATGGGCGTCACTGGTTGGCCAACATTTATTGCCCATCCCTAGTTGCCAGAGGACAATTGCTGTGGCTCTGGAGTCACGTGTAGGCCAGACCAGGTAAGGACGGCAGATTTCCTTCCCTAAAGGACATTAGTGAACCAGATGGGATTTCCCGACAATCAACAATAGTTTCATGGTCACCAGTAGATTCACAATTCCAGATATTTTTAATTGAATTCAAATTCCACCATCTGCCCGCGGTGGGATTCAAACCCAGGACCTAGAACATTAGCTGAGTTTCTGGGTTAATAGTCTAGCGCTGATACCAGTAGGCCGTCGCCTACCCAGTTACGTCACGACCTCTTACCCTGCAGGCAGTAATTCCTGTGGGGAATGAAAGAGAAAACTTGTATTGCTGCAGTGACTTTTACTCCCAAGAAACTTCCGATAAAGTAACTCACTTGTGTGAGATGTTGCGTGGATTGGCTGCTATTATGCAGGAAAAGCAGCAACCTGGCCTTCTAACAACAGTTATTTTGAAACTCATTCTTGGGTGTCATGAGAAAAGCCAGCATATATTGCTCCTCCCCAGTTGCCCAGAGTGGTTATGACTGAATGGCTTTTTAGGCCATTTCAGAGAGCGTTTAAGAGTCAACCAAATTAGTGCGAGACTGGAATCACATGTAGACCAGATCAAGTACCAAATGCAGGTTTGCTTTCTATAAAAGACATCGGTGAACCAGAGGGGTTTTCGACAATTCATGGGCAGCATGGTGGCACAGTGGTTAGCACTGCTGCCCCACAGCGCCAGGGACCCGGGTTCGATTCCCACTTGGGTCACTGTCTGTGCGGAGCCTGAATGTTCTCCCAGTGACCGCTTGCGTTTCCTCCGGGTGCTCCGGTTTCCTCCCACAGTCCGAAAGATGTGTTGGTTAGGTGGATTGGCCGTGCAAATTTGCTCTCAGTGTACCCGAACAGGCACCAGAGTTTGGCGACTTGGGGATTTTCATAGTAACTTTCTTGCCGTGTTAATGTAAGCCTACTTATGACACTAATAAACAAACTTTAATTTGATAGCTTATTGGCCCTTTTGCTAGTATCAGCTTTTTAATTTCTCGATGTTCAAAACTGAATTCAAATTCTGAAACCGCAACAGTGGGATTTGAACTCATTCTGTCTAGATCATTAAACCAGCAACACTGCCACTGCACCACTCACAGTAGTGCAGGGGGATCTTTTAATATCCACCTCAACATTGGAGGCAGCACCTCAGTTTTTAACCTCCCATTCAACAAAATATGGTACCTAGGACACTGCAGCACTCCCTCAGTACTGAAATGTCAGCCTAGATTATGTGCTCCAGACCTCAATCAGGGTTTAATCCCACAACAACCTCAGAAATGAAGCTACAAACTGAGGCAAACCTGAAAATTTTAATTTCAAACATATAATTTATCAAGTACGAGTGAATTTTTTTTTTAAAAAAGGGTAATTAAACAGTCACGGAGCTTTGACTCCTTGGTTTCAAAGCTGAATATGGGGATTTATCAATGCATTCAAAATGATAAAGGGGTTCAAAAGATAGAAAGAGGAAAGCAATTTTCTTTGGTGGGGGGAGTCCAGTCCAAGAGGGGACAATCTTAAAAGTAGAGATCAGCTGTTCAGGGGTGAACTCAGAAAGTACTTCTTCGCACAGTGAAACTTTCTTCCCCAAAAGGCTGCAGATATTGGGCCAACTGAAATGCTGAACACGGAGGTTAATAGATTTTTGTTGAGTAAGGACATAAGGAATAGGTAAACGGCACTGAGGTTGGGATCAGTAGTGCTTTAATTGAATTGACACAGGAAACTTACGTTAATGAATGGCCTACTCCAGTCCATGTGCGAGAACATTGTGTGTTAAACGACTGTACTTGGCGACTATAGACCTATCACCAGCGATTAGAAGAATTAAAAGGTAACAATTTCTTAACTTATTTGTTCCTGGGACATGGGCGACGCTGACAAATTTGGCATCTATTTCCCACCCCTAGATATCTAAAGCAGGTGGTGGTGGTGTACCTCCTCCAATGGGGTTGAACTACCCATCAGTCGTTATGTGATGGAATGGCAGCAAAAGCTCGAGGGGCTGAATGGCCTGTTCCATAAAGCATCATCATGCATTTGAGCCCCATTGTGACTTTCAAGCCCAGAAAAACAACTTTCCACACAGAATATTTCTGACATCTGCCTCATTCCAACTACCACGCACCACCTTCACCAGCTGGCTAATAGAATGCTATCGTTCATTATGAGGGGAATTGAATAGAAGAGTGAGGGGGTTAAAATTCAGTTAGACAGCATTGGTGAGATCGCATCTGGAATATTGTGTGCAGTATTGGTCTCCTTACTTAAGGAAGGATGTAAATGCATTGGAAGCAGCTCAAAGAAGGTTCAGTAGACTAATACCGGAGATGGGCGGGTTGCCTTGTGAGGAAAGGTTGGAGAGGCTAGGCTTATATCCGCTGTAATTTAAAGTAAGGAATGACTTGTTTGAAACATATAGGATATTGAGGAGACTTGATAGGGTAGATGTGGAGAGGATGCTCTCTCTTCTGGGGGGATCTAGAACTCGGGGTCACTGTTTAAAAATAAGCCCATTTAAGACAGAGATGAGATGAGGAGAAACTTTTTCTGTCAGAGCGTAGAGTATTTGGAACTCTCTTCCTCAAGAGGCAGTGGAAGCAGAGACTTTGAATATTCTTAAGGCAGAGGTAGATAGATTCTTAAATAACAAAGGGGTGAAAGGTTATCAAGGATAGGCAGGAATACGAAGCCCAGGTTAAAATCAGATCAGTCACGATCTGATTGAATGACAGAGCAGGCTCAAGTGGACTGGCCTACTCCTAATTTGTCTGTTCGTATCGGAGTTGCTGATTACCAAAAATAAAACCATGAATGAGAAACAAAGATGTAATTTACCCAAGAGAATGAAACTGAGCCCAATCTGTAAGTCGAGAGTGCATCGGGTAAGTTAAAAACCCAACTGAAATCAAGCTTCTTGTGCTGAATTAGGACGGTCCAAACTTGTCTGAAATCAGATCCTTATAGTCATTGTCCACCATGAACACGGACCTAAGCTCCACAGAGTTTCCAGAAACGGAGGCTCAAGTCACACCCTTACAAAATAACAATCGCTGGGCCCCAACTTGGTGACAGGAACACAGTGCACTCCAGAAGTGAGCCTCTGCAGCAATACTGTGCAATATGACCCCACTCAGACCCGTTCTAGAGTGAAGCTGCGGCACATCTGCATCAGTGATGCTCCCTGTGTACTCCCGGGCTGATACAGTGTGTATGGACCAGAACTAATCACACTCGACTTGACGACATCCAACTGAGCACTGCAATGCGCACCATTGGATAAATTGACCTCGACTCTGTATTGTCGCACTTTGCTCCGTCTATTCACCATGATTCTGCAACCCTCTGGGAAGTCCAGCAAATTGAAGACAATATGTCTCCCCATTAGGACCTCAGCAACATCCCTCAACATTTGCAGTTGCATCAGCCCATGAATTAATCTTCAACAATGCAACTTCAACTGGAAAGCCGTATAGAATGGTTTGTCACGAGAGGTCACAAACGCCTTGTGAAAGACACTGACACAGAAAATCCCGGGCTTCTTAAGCACACCAAGAAATTAGAGCTGGAGCAGGTCACATAGACCCTCGAGCTCCAACCATTCAATATCATGGCTGGGGCGGCACGGTGGCACAATGGTTAGCACTGCTGCCTCACAGCGCCCGAGACCCGGGTTCGATTCCCGGCTAGGGTCACTGTCTGTGTTGAGTCTGCACATTCTCCCAGTGCCTGCGTGGGTTTCCTCTGGGTGCTCCGGTTTCCTCCCAGTCTGAAAGATGTACGGTTCGGTGGATTGGCCGTGCTAAATTCTCCCTCAGTGTACCCGAACAGGTGCCGGAGTGTGGCAACCAGGGGATTTTCACAATAACTTCATTGCAGTGTTAATGTAAGCCTACTTGTGACACTAATAAATAAACTTTAAACTTGATCTGAACTTCCCTGTTTGTTTCCCTTAACTCCCTCAGCTCAAAAACGTGTTGATCGCAGCTTTGAATATATTTAACGATTCAGCCTCTAATATCTGGGGTAGAGAATTCTAAAGACTCACAACCCTCCGGGTGAAGAAATCTTTTCTCATCTTCACTCAGATGGGAGACCCTTTATCTAGTTCTAGAGACCCCAACGCAGGAAAATGCCCTTTCAGCATCTATCCTGTCACCTTCCTCACACACAACGTTGAACTGCATCTGCACAAACCCTGCCAGATGAGGACCTTTGCTGCACAAATGGAAAGTGGAAAACTCTCCACTGCGCGACTATAGTTACCCAGAACTATAGTTACCATGGAACAAAGAGCGACCCAATGTGCAATCCACAAATGTGGCACAATTATCTGGCTCCAACACCCGAAAATAAAATTCTAGCCGTTGCTCTGTATCCACATCAGCCATAACAAAGAGAGACTCAGGCAAGAGGGGAACCTGCGCCTCCATCCCCATGGACTTTGTTTGAATTCTGGTCTGAGGCATGAAAAAGCACCACCCCAATGACCCCCCTCCCCCCCATGTTTCTTCCCCCACTGCCCATTTTAATGAATGAACAAAGGAGGTCCAATGTCATCAATCAAAAAGACAGCACCAGAAGTGCCTCAGGGAAGGGTCACCAATAAAATGTAGACAAAGTTTAATTAACTAAAACCTAGAATTCCAAATGATGATATCATCTGTACCACTTTGAGACACGTTACACCCTACATGCCCACTCATCATGGATGGTTTCATTTCTCAGGAGATTCTCAATCACCTCAAAATGACCCCAGGTAAAAGGACCCCACGGCACTGTTCAACGATGAACAGGGGGAATTCCCCTGGTGCCCTGACCAATAATTATCCCTCAACCGCCACAAAACAGTGTGATCAATTATTTAATTGTTGTTTTTGGATGCCTGCTGTGTACAAATTGGCTGTTACACTTTCTACATTAAAGCAGTGAGGATATTTCATTGGCTGTGAAGTGGTTTGGGTCAGCCCGAGATGATGAATGGGTGCTCTGCAAATCTTTCTTTCTCGGAACCTGTTCTTGCACCAAGCCTTCAATTTTCCATCATAAGTTCTCCCTCTAGGTTCGGTGCATCTGTTCCGGTTGCTGTGGTACTCCACTCGAGCTTAACATGCCCTCCCAAGCCACAACCTTATTTCATACAGATGCCATCTACAACAGCTCTTTTGGGAGATAGTGAATGTATCTGCATATTCTACCGACAACACTGCAAAATCCACAGGGAACAACAATGGCAACCCCGCAAAGGCCAAAGTCGAACATTAACTCCCAAACTGCCCATTCTTTGCGGTTTCCTAACTTAATTAATCAAAGGCATCTTGCTTAAAATATATCCTCAATCAACATGCTTTCTCCACGAGGGAATCCATCGATTCCCCTCGTGCCGACGATCAAGGCAGAGTGTGATTTAGTATTGAGGGATATGGACCCAAACTCTCGATCCCAATCCAACATTGTCTTTTGGCTGCAACCAACCCACCCAACGAAGTTCAGTAACCGAGTTCAGAAGGGAAGGAGGGAGGGCTGGGGGTTGGTGAGAAAATGTGGGTTTCGATGGCAAGGCCAGAATTGCCCGCCTTTAGGTGGTGAAGCCTTCGTTGGCCGCTGCGGTGCTTGTGGTGGATTCGGGCAACTGAATGGCTGTGGATCGGTTAAGAGCTGGTGTGGGACTGGAGTCACATATTGGGCAGACCAGGAAGACAGCAGTTTTCCCTCTCTAAGGGGCATCAGGGGGGAGTTGGGCTGCTATAAAACCCTGACAACTTCATGATCACTTTTAGTGGTAGCTGCTTTTTATTTCCCCGATTGTTAAAATTGATCTCAAAATTCTCAAACTGCCAAGTCGTGTGACCTTTGAATTATTAGTACAGGACTTTGGATTACTATTCCACTAACATAATCACTACACCATACCCAAAATCAATACCATGCTACTCCTGATGGACATGAGGTGGAGATGCCAGCGTTGGACTGGGGTGGGCACAGTAAGTCGTCTCACAACATCAGGTTAAAGTCCATCAAACACGGCTGTGTTTGTAAACCTACCTCCACTCACTTGATAAAGGAGCAGTGCTCCGAAAGCTCGTGCTACCAAATAAACCTGTTGGACTTTAACCTGGTGTCGTGAGACTTTTTACTCCTGATGGAAGCTGGATGTTTGAGGACAAGATGAGCGATGGAATACCATATCCGTAAATAACACCTACGCTTACACACTCAGGAAGCGTTGCACAGTCAGTGGTGTTATTATTTAGTTGAGACATTAAACTAAGGCCCCGTGTATCCCCTTGGTTATATTTAAAAGACTCTGGTGCTATTCGAAGAGCGGGGATGGTCTTCCTATTGTCCCTTGGGCAACATTTATCCCACAACCAACACCATTAACAAAAAATCCCCCCATCTGATTATTAATCTCATTGCTTTCTGTGGGTCCTGGCTGTGCACAACTTGACTGCCAAGTTAGCCAACAATGACTCTGTGTCAAAAGTACTTTGTTGGTTGTTATAAGTGCCTTGAGATGTCCTGTGGCAGTAATGGGTGCTACATGAATGCAAGTTCTTTTCTTCAGTTGAAAACTCAGGGGCAGGTCAAGCTGATTAGTTTCTTGCTCCACACTGAGCCTCATTGTGCAAGAGAGAAATAAACACACAAAAGGATAAAAGTAGGAAAACAAAACGCGAAGCAAAAGCTCAAAACCCTCAGCAGCACAGACAGTGCCGGAAGGTGTAAATAAAAAGAGAACAAATCCATTCTGTCTGGTTCTTCCCCCTCCAAACTCGTTTATCCCCTCGACGAGGGGTCCTTACCCACATCGTGAACCCACCCGTACCTTCTCCAAGATCAACCTGCATTTCTAGGATTATTCTGCGGGTTTCTCATTTCAATAGGTACAGTTTATCAAACTACAGCTTAGAAGATAATGTGTATAAAAGGACTTCCTACCACAGAGTCAGGGATTAAAGAGAGAAAGTCCTCTCTCATTTGAATATTTGTTGTTTCATTTTTAAAAGAAAAAGTGATATTCTTCCTGTGGGATTTACACAGAGGTCACCCCCCAGTCCAGCTGATTCACAATTAGTGAAAGTCTTTAAAAAAAATACTTTGCACGTGCTTTACTCTGGAATTGATCACAAGTGTTCTCCCTCATGGCTATGTGAGTTTATGATAACAGCTTAAAATGACTCAAGATGGCATCCAACTGTCTTCTTGGCTAAACGATGGCCACTATGTATTTGGGTTTTGGCTAGCTACGTTGCCCAGCCTGATGTTTACTGCCCTTTATTCTGTCCCCATTGTGTCCGGTGTCATGAGATGGGGCCAATTGCTGAGTGTTTTATACCAAACACGAGCACTTTGCCAAGTAAGAGAGCCACCGTCCCTCCCCCACCCCTCTTTAACTGATCCCCCTCTCTGTGTGTACTCCACCCACCATTCTCCCTGCCTCTGTAACCACTGTCCAGTTAAAAGCTAAGCCATGCTACTCTCTTAAGGCCCAGTGCTTTCCCCCACCAACACACACCCCTGGAGGTGTCGCAAGCCTCCGCCCATTGCATGTACGCGAGCGTCGCGGATTTGGGGCCTTGCTTCCCTCTGAAGCTAAGGCTGTGTGTGTAATTTTTCATCTTCCCCCTTTCAAAGTTTACCCGCCATTTATTTCACCTTCGAGCCGAACGAGGTTGGGAGATGGCTGAAGGCAAAATAGGAGGTGGTGGGATGGGATTGAAACATGAGGGAGAGGGGGAAGAGTGTGACCATCACAGGGGCCTGGTCTCCAAGACCATCGCCTTTAGAGCACTGCTTCCCCCAAAACAGTCCAAACTCGTGGGGTTATTTTTTTTTCGTTGTGTTTGTTTTGCCAGTCTCTCTCTCATTTCATTTCCTAAATGCAAGTTTTACTGGAAATCCGCCGCGTACCAATTATATCAATCAATTGAGTGATAAGATAATATTTTGATCACTTACTCGGTCGGGTGCTCTGGGTCATAAGCGTCCCCCATCTTCAGCGAGCGGCGCTATTTTACTCAAAACATTCAGCATTAAAAAGAAAAGAAAAAATAATAAAGCAGCGAGAAAATGGAAAAAAAAATCCCTCCCCCCCCCCAGCGATTCTGGGAGCCGGTGTGTGAATGTCCTCCTGGGCTGTGAATTTCCACCTTCCTTTTGGAACGTTGAGACTTTTCCTCCCCAGGCGAGTGGTAACTCGACGTTCCGAAATTAGAATCCCGGCGCCCGCGACGTTCCGAAATTAGAATCCCGGCGCCCGCGACGTTCCAAAATCGAACCTTTTTGTATCAATTCTCTCCTCCGATCCGATACAAATGTTGCCCTTCAGCTTCGCTCCATGCTCGCTGCTCCGCCACCGCTCGCCTTGTGAGGCATCCTCACACGAAGCCCTTCTGTCTAAAACATCCTTTCCATATATTATTCTACCGTGTGTGCGTATATATATATAAACCAGGCACACGATTTTTTTTTAATCCTCTGCCACCCCCCCCCCCAAAAAATTATTATAACGTTAAAAAAAAACCTTTCCGTCAGAAAGGAACGCAGTTCTTTACATTCAAACCCATTTTAATTTGTATTTTTTTTCCTCTCTCTCTTTCTGGGTTCTCTCTTGTTTTAAGCACACATTCTGTATGTGTGTATTTTTTTTAAGGCTCGAGAAAGAACACTAGAACGATGTACGTCCCCCCGTAACGGAAATGAACCGAGCAGTCTTTTTTTTTACTTTAAAAAGTGACTGGGAATTTCCTGTGAAATTGACAGCCGCCCAAGCCAATCGAAAGTGGCGCCGGACCGCCCGGTGAAACTGACACAACATACGACATTTTATTATCGTTCATTCATGGAAGTTACTGCTGGTAATCGTCAGGTTTGTCCCTGTTTCTTTCCCCCTCCCCTCGCAGTTAGGTACTGGTTTGTTATTCCTCTCCCCCGCTCTGACTTTTCCTTCTCCGACTTGTATTTTGTTTCTCAAAAAAGAAAATCGACAACGGACGTAATTTAAACCTGTTGGACTTCAGTCTGGTGTTGTGAGACCTCTTACTGTAATTTAACAAGGCTTGCCAACAGCTTGAGACACAAAAATGAAGTTTGGTTTGCTAACTCTGTTTACAGCTCATTTAGAAAAATAACTTTGCCTGCAACCCGTTTTTTCAAGTAACTTTAACATGACATCGTCCATTTGGAGCCACTTTCTTTGGGAGATTGAGAGGGCAGTTTTCTGAATCGTCGTATTAAACCGCCAGGTACTGTAAGTTTGTTGTCTCTCTCTCTCTCCGGTACATCCCTCCGAGGCTACGGAGTGTGACCAGTTGAGTGATTGTAGTGTGGAACACGTTGTAGAATGATAACACGTGCATCACTGTTGTGTTCAGAGCTTTTGGAAACAAAAGTTAAACTGATTTCCGACGCGTCCCGACAGGAATTTTACCCCTGGTGCCAACTCTTTGAAAGAGCTTTCCAATTATTCCGCTTTTCTCCTCTTTCCCCGCGGTCCTACATTTTTTTTCCTTTCTCGATATATACATGTCAAATTCCCTTTTGAAAATTACTGTTGGAATTACTTAAATCGCCTTTTAACATCAACTAACTGTGTAAATCCAATCGTCTTCATTTGCCATCTAGTTCTTGTGCCAATTGCGTTAAATCCTTTATTATTTATTTATTATTCACAAGTAAGGCTTACATTAACACTGCAATGAAGTTACTGTGAAATTCCCCTAGTCGCCACAGTCCGGTGCACCCTAACCAGCACGTCTTTCAGACTGTGGGAGGAAACCGGAGCAGACACGGGGAGAACGTGCAAACGCCACACAGACAGTGACCCAAGCCGGGAATCAGACCCTGGTCCCTGGCGTTGTGAGGCAGCAGTCCTAACCACTGTGCCACCATATTCTAATTTTATAGATCATCCTGCCTCAGTACTTTGGGTTCAATTTGGTACCTTTTTACCAATCTGGGGAAGCAAGACTTGGTTTGTGGTCACATTCCGAACTCAGAAAGTGCTGGAGTTGAACTTCAGGCAAGTGCCAGTTGGTAAAACTCTGAGTAGTGGGTTGATATCTGTGTTTGCTGGGTGTCTCTGGATCCCCTGCATCATGTGTATTATAGAAACATAGGAAATAGGAGAAGTAGGCACTCGAGCCTGCCCCACTGTTCAATATGATCATGGCTGATCCTCTATCTCAACACCAGCACAGTGGTTAGTGCTGCTGCCTCACAGTGCCAGGGACCCTGGTTTGATTCCCAGCTTCGGTCAGTGTCTGTGCGGAGTTTGCATGTTCTCCCCATGTCTGCGTGGGTTTCCTCCGGGTGCTCCGGTTTCCTCCCACAGTCTGAAAGACGTGCTGGATAGATGCATTGGCCACGCTAAATTCTCCTTCAGTGTACCTGAAAAGGTGCCAGAGTGTGGCGACTAGGGGACTTTCACAGTAACTTCATTGCAGTGTTAATGTAAGCCTACTTGTGACACTAATAAGTAAACTTTAAAATTTTTTATAAACTTTAAACACCATATCCTGCTTTCTCTCCATAAGCCTTGATACCTTTCGAGTCCAGAAATCTATCTATTTCCTTCTTAAATATATAGAGTGACTGGCCCTCCACAGCCTTCTGTAGAGAATTCCACAGGTTCATCACCCTCTGAGTGAAGAAATGTCTCCTCATCTCAGTCCTAAATGGCCTACTCCATATCCTGAGACTGTGACCCCTTGTTCTAGACTCCCGAGCCAGAGGAAACGCCATCCCTACAACCCAGTCTGTCCAGCCCTGTCAGAATTTACGTTCCAGTAAGATCCCTCTCATTCTTCCAAATTCCAGTGAGTACAGGCCTAGTCGACCCAATCCCTCCTCATACTGCCAACCCAGGAATCAGTCTGCATTCCCTCTATGGCAAATATATCCCTTCTTAGGTATGGAGCCCAATAAAACCTTCCTGCCGAATAGGTTTAGTCATCTTATGGTCCTATAAAGAATGGTTATGGCCATGGATAGGTCATTCACATTGCAGACAACTCACCAATACCCAATATCTACCACAAGGAGATTCCACGGGACACTTTCTTCCCTCAAGACCTTGTGTGTGGATGTAGGTTGATCTGACTTACTAACCTCCTGAGCATTTTAAAACATGTTTTTCAATCTCGGCCTTTTGGCTAAGATCAAGTGTAGTTTTGGCATCCTGCACTTGGTTGAAGTCATGAGGTTACACCGAGGCTTCATTTGAAGCAATTTTTAAAAGCGGCATCCAGGTCTTTTGGCTAAGATGTAAATGAGATCAAGCCTTGGAGAAGGTGCAATGCCTGCTCCAATCAGCTTGGATCATGTAGATCAAGCCCAAGACAGGAAGTGGTGAGTGTCTTGTCAGCTTGAATCTGGAATGACTCACTTGCTGAGATTTTGAATTGGACTTTGATTGGATTGAATTGGATATAAACAAAACAAAAACGTGTTTTTCAATAGGGGCAATGTCGACAAGCTGCTTTTACTATCTTCTCCGTGCTGCCCTCCGAAGAGGGTGGTACTAGACCAGCTTAGAGGCCATTAGGAGTCACCCACAGCGTGTGAGATAGCGGCCAGACATAGGCCCAGATATTTGGGGGAGGGGGGAAATTTACAAGGATGGTGCCAGAAATTTAGCTCTGGGGAATGATTGGATAGCCTGGGGACAGAGGATGCCATGGGGAGAGTTCACTGTGGTATGTAAAATTATGAGGGGCCTTGATTGATTAGATAAATTGGCCTATTATTTCCCTTAGCTGAAAGGACAGTAATCAGGAGCATAGGTTTAAGTAATTGGCAGAAAGATCAGAGGGGTGTTGAGCATTTATCCAACCGTAGGGTGATGGGGTTCTGAAGTTCACTGTCTGAAAGAGTGCTAGAGGCAGAAACCCACAACATTAAAAAAAACATACTTGGATGTGAACTGGAAGTGCATTGACCTCGAGGGCTATGGATTAAGAGGGATTAGGCTGGGTAGCTCCTCTTCAGCTGGTGCAGACACAATGGGCTGAATGGTCTCCTGTGTAGTATATTTTCTACATTTCTATCCGGTAGGATTGGTGGGTTCCCTTCCCTGAAGGGCCTTAGTGTTTACTCTTGAGTTTTTGTGATATTTTCCTCCACCTTAGTTTTAGTGGTGACAGTCTGACCTCTGAGTCGGAAGGTCATGGGTTCAAGTCCCACTCCAGGACTTGAGTACAGAAACCAAGGCTAACACTCCTGTGCTGTACTGAGAGAGAGCATTGATCTTTTGGAGATGCCATTTTTTGGATGGGGGGGGGCTCCAGAAGCCTGCTTGGGTGGGTGTAAAAGCTCCCATGCCAGTATTTTGAAGAAGAGCAGAGGAGTTATACCTGGTGTCCTGGCCAATATTTATCTCTCAATCAACATTATAAAAACAGATGATCTGGTCACTAACACAGTGCTGTTTGAACGTTTCACCTTTTGCAAAGTATAAATTAGCTGCAGGGTGTTTTTTACATTAAATCAGTGATTACACTTCAAAAGTACGTCATTGACTGTAAAGTGCTTTGAGATATCCAGTGGTATTGAAAAGCAGAATAGAAATGGCAATCTTTCTTTTCTCTCACCATCTAATCTCGATGTTCACCTGACCTGCACAGTAGAAAGTGAGTTGGATGCCTATTTTACATTTTTCCCAGTTTGGAAGTCAGTGAGGGGAAAATCACTCAGGTTGCAAAACGGGTGACTGTCTCCATCTCACTCCTTTCCCATCGGTGGTCTGTGCTAAAATTGGACCTTTATCTTCGTTTTTCCCCTCTTATTCCTTATTTTATCCTACGGACAACTATTCACTAGGGTTCTTCGTAAAAGGTATGAGAAACAACCAACATCTTTTACTTTTTCCTCTAGGAATGTCCACCATTTGGCTACAGATTGGGCAGTGCGGCAATCAAATTGGACAGGAATGGTGGAAATTTGTTGCCAATGAAAAGGCTCCAAATTCTGCTGTGGACAGGTGAGTGATCTCAGTCGGAGAGTGACTGTTGCTGAGAGGCAGTGAATCTGGGACAATTAGGGGTCTCAAGAATGAGATCAGTAGATTTTTTCTGTTGGGTATGGGCATCACACAATCAAAGATATGGAGAAAAGGCGGGTCAACAGAGTTGAGCTAAGATCTAATTGGCTCATCAAATGTGGGGCAGGATCAAGGGGCTGAATGGCCTCCTCTTGTATGTAATGCCCCTGTGTTCCAATGTTGAATTCACTTTTCAAACTGGCCACTGGCACACCAAGGTCTTCCATTTGACGAGTCAATGAGTAAAAGTACTATTTGGTGTAGCACTAAAAGCCACATAGGTTGTTTCAGGCTCTAATTTAGATCTATGGAACATAGAAACATAGGAATTAGGAGCAGAAGTAGGCAATTCAGCCCTTGAAGGCTGCTCCACCATTCAATGAGGTCATGGCTGCTCTACTCCTGGTCTCAAATTCACCTCCCTAACTGTTGCCCATATCCCTTTAACTCATTTTTAAAATCAGAAGTATATCTATCTCCTTGAAACCATTCAATGATTCAGACTCCACTGCACTCTGGGGCAGTGAGTTCCACACATTCACCAATCTGAGAGAAGTAGTTCCTCCTCATCTCAGTTTTAAATCTGCCGCCTCTAAATCTAAACCTGTGACCTCTTGTTCTAGATTGCCCCATAAGAGGAAACATTTGGTCTACGTTTACTTTATCAATCCCTTTTAGTATTTTATGTACCTCGATCAGATCCCCCTCTCATCCTGCTAAACTCCAGTGAATATAAGCTCAAACTGTTTAACCTCTTCTCTTACATCAACCCTTTCATCCTGGAATGAATCTGGTGAATCTCCTCTGAACTGTCTCCAATGCCATCTCATCCTTTCTCCAATAAGGAGACCAAAACTGGACACAATACTCCAGATGTGGTCTCAACAACATCCTATGCAATTGCAACAACACTTCTCGAGTCATAGAGGTTTACAGAATGGAAACAGGCTTCTCTACTTTTATATTCCAGTCCTTTTGCAATAAGTGCCAACATTCTGTGCTGAATTACCTGATCCCACCAGAGCAGCGGCTGGAATTGTACAAATGACACCGACTTTGTACACCTCTCTGTCTCTGCTACACTATTTTCTACGTATGTTTTGAATTTGGTCTTGTGCTAGAGTAAGAGAAAGTTCGAAGGAATTCCATTCCTAATTATCCATTGAGCTATTTATTGGCTGGGTGAAGAGAGAGTTGGACACACCAATATGTCCTGCATTATCAATTAGCCCATTGGCACTCATTGCGGCACGTCACTGGTGAGGAATGAGAAATTCCATGCAGTATTGTGCCCAGCTAATTTGCTTTTTATGACCACTAGATCTGTGGCCTTTAGAGAGGATAGGACAAAAACTGGGGAAAGAGCAGCACCCCTAAAGGTTGTAGAGAATCACTTGTGTAATGAGCAGCCAAACACATGGACCAAATGTGGAATTTGTCCACGGGGGGCAAATCCAATTGAAAATAGACTGGGAGTCCTTGTGGAAATAAAATTGTGCTAACAATCTGATGATTAGGTGGATTTTTCTTTTCAACAAACTTATTAGTTTTCTGTATTCATTCCTTATTAATCCTTTCAAAGGGAGGAAATGCAATGTGAAATGGTCCTCAGTCCCCAGACTAGTGGGACTTGGGATTCTATCGGAAAGTTTCAGCAAGTAGTCTCACAACACCAGGTGAAGGGGCAGTGCTCTGAAAGCTTGTGCTGCCAAATAAACCTGTTGGACTTTAACCTGGTGTTGTGAGACTACTTACTGTGCCTACCCCAGTCCAACGCCGGTAACTCCACATCATCGGAAAGGTTGTGAACTGGGAGTTGTGAAGAGGCACTTCCCAGCAAGAAGGAATGGGGAATCTGTGGGAGTCCATCTCCACCACTCAGAAACTTATGGCCAGGCTAGGAGCATCTTTGGTAGTGGACGATTTGCTAGTCTAGTGAGTAAAGACATTACCTGATGTATCTTTAAAAGAAATAACTTGCATTTATTAAGCCCCTTTCATGACCACAGCAGATTCCAAAGCACTTTAATCAATTAAGTGCTTTTGAAGTACATTCGCTGTGTAATGGAGGAAATGTAACTGGCCAATTTGCACACAGCATTGAGATACATGACCAGTGAATGTGTTTTAGTGATGCCTGTTGAGGGTTATATATTGGCCCCTACACAAGGAAGAGCTCCCCTGCTTAATTTCAAAGAGTGCCATGGGATCTTTTATGCCCATCTCTCAGGATAGATGTGGCTTTGGTTTAATGTCTCATCTCGAAGATAAAGTCTCTGGCAGTACAACACTCCGTGGGTATTGCACTGGACTATTGACCTAGATTATGTGCTCAGTGGGGCTTAAACCCGCAAATGTCTGACTCAAGTGAGCTACAGTTGACATCAAACTAGACCATGAATATAAACCAAATTTTAGAGGGGGTGCAGAGAGAGAAAGGCCTGGAAATTCATATACGCAAGTGAAAGTGTTTACATGAAAGTGGCACGATAAGTTGATAAAGCTGTTAAGCTTTTGGAATCGTGGACTTTATAAAAAAGACATAGGTGGAGATAGCAAACTATTGGCCACTGGTGGATCTTCCTATCTCACCGAAGTCAATGGCAATTTGCATGGCTCACCGCCCCTGCCGTGGGTGGGTGGACTTCAGTGAACTGGAAGATTCTGTTGACAGGAAGAGCGGGGAAATTCTGGCCTTAAATTATAAAAGCAAATACGATTTGCTCAACCTTTATACATTACTGGTTAGGCCTCAGCTAAGCTACTGGGTTCAATTCTGAAGCTTTTCATCCGTAGCTGGGAGTTTGGTACATACGCACCAGGATGTGTCCACACGCTGGTGGGCCTGTCTTCTGGGTTCTTCTGAAGCTTTAACCTGGATTGCAAAGGACCCAATTTCTGTGTGACGCCACAAAGAGACACAGCAGAGGACTTGTCAATGGTGAAGTTGTGTCTCTTTCTTGAGCAGTCTCAGGATCGAGGATGAGTTGCTTCCATTCTGGTGCGGTTGGTTATGAGATGGCTGATAGGTTCAGTGTGTGATCTGCAGGCTCTGCTGCATGCGGGGCAGGTGCTGCTTGAAGGATTGGGTAAATGGGTGGTTTAGAGGATTATATGCTCCCTCCGACGCCTCGACTTTTCCCTTGCATGTTCCTAACGAAGTCTCCCGAGGTGTTTAGTCCCTTCCCGGATGAGCCTTCGCCTCCATTATGGTCGATCTCAAGGAGGGAATCCCATGAGTCAGTAGAGATATTTGACCTCTTCGGGGACACTTTGAGGAAATTGTAAAGCTTTTCTGCTGTCCTCCTGGGAGTCTCCCGCCCTGACGAGGTCCGGGGTTGCATACTGACAGAAAGAGACTTTAGCTTTTCTTTTCACGTTCAGCGATACAGGCAACTCAGCACAAAAATGAGACCATGCTAACTTCCTTGTGGACATATCACATCAACCGATTGGACATGCTACGGGCGCCAATTTCCGGTCCCACCTTTCCAGGATCCTGGGCTTAAATCCATGCGTTGAATACAAAAGCGAGAGGAGGTCATGGTAAACGTTTATGAAGTACTGGTTCAGCTTCAACTGGAGTATAGTGTTCAATTAGGAAGAAAGTAAAGGGTGCAGAAAAGATGTATTAAAATGGTTCCAAGGTTGAGCGACTTCAGTTACGTCGGTAGGTTGGAGAAGCTGGAGCAGTTCTCCTTCGAGAAGAGAGGTGTTCCAAAATCATCTGGACAGAGTACATGGGGTGAAACTGTTCCCATTAGCGGAAGGTTTGAGAACACTGGTATAAAGTGAATGGCAAAATAACCAATGACTCTTCCTCAGAGAGCATTGAGGGCTGGGTCATTGAATATATTCAAGGCTGTGTTAGACAAGGGAGTCAAGGGTTACAAGGGCAGACAGCAAAACCGAGTTGAGGCCGAAATCCGATCACCCATGCTCTTACTGAATGGTGGAGCAGCCTGCTCTCGGGCCAAATGGCCTCCTGCTCCTAATTGTTATGTCTTGTGTTCTTGTGCGACGTATGAAAAAAAAATTGTTACGCAGCGACTGGTTAGTATCTGGAATGGACTGCCTGTGAGTGTGGTGGAGGAAGATTAAGAAGCGGCTTTGAAAAAGGAATTGGATAATTACCTGAAGGGCTTCCTTCTGTTCTGTACCCATTCTGTGCTCCGATGATTCTCTGGACAGGGCCAAATGGAACAGCTTCAATCTGCCCACACCGTCTTCAGACCAAGTGAGCTGATAAAGAGTCTTCACAGCCTGACCGTAACCCAGAAGAATTGGGATTTAAGCACCATATTAGTTGCTTATAAATCACTATACCAAGAATCTACAAGGCCTTCACTCAATGTTATATGTACAACAAGCAGGCATTTTGTTAATAAGAGTGGAAAGACACCGTCAAGAGAGACCATCAGCAAAACTCAAAACCTAGTGGAATATTTATTTGATTCATTCTCCGGATGTTGTTGTCTTTGGCAATTTATTGACCATCCCAACTTTCCCAGTTCGCTACAACTGTGTGGCTTGCTAGGCCATTTCAAAGGGCAGTTTCAAGTCAGACACATTGGTTTTAGGACTAGAAACTGAGAGAGGATTAAAAATTTCCTTTTCTGAAGGTAAATGAATTGAGTTTAGTTTTACAATCCAGTAGTTCCATGGACACTTTTATTGACACCAGCTTTAATTTCCAGACTTTGTATTGTCTGAATTTAAGTTCTTAGACTTTGTAATTTGAACTCATGTTTACTGGATTCTTCATCCAGCAATCGCTGCTACTCTGCCAAGCACTCACAAACTAAGGAAACCTGAAATATATCGACCAAAGTTGCACAATATTGCAATGCCTGCTGCCAGAGAGGTATTTTGTCACCAAAAAGCCTACTAAGCAAGAGATCTACCACATGATTATGTTAAATTATTCCCTGTCTCTTGAGGAAGTGAACCGATGTAACTTGATGGCTCCAGAGGAAAGGAAAACAGGTATATATTTCCGGGATCTGATTGAGGTATATAAAATGCTAAAGGGGATTGATAAGGTGGCTGTTGCACAGATGTTCGCCCTTGGTCAGACAGTCTAGAACAAGATATAGATATAGCGCAAGAGGAGTTAGGTTCAAAATTGAGATGAGGGGAAACTAGTTCTCTCAGAGGGTTGTGAATCTGTGGAACTCCCTGCCCTAGAGTGCAGTGGAGGCAGAATCAATCAACAGAGATGAAAAGCGGGATAAAGTGCTATGGGGAATAGGCAGGAAAGTGGAGTTGAGACCAGGATAAGATCAGTCATGATCGTATAGAATGGCGGAGCGGGCTCAAAGGGCTGAATTGCCTACTCCGGTTCCGAATTCCTATGTTCCTAACTGAGACTTAAAACAAAGATTCTTTTTTAAAAATCAGTTCTAACTATCTCCTACACAGACACAATAAGACAGGAAATTACTTTAGGATTTTTACTCAGAGGTATCAAGCAATGAAAAATATATATACATATATATATATATATGTACATATATATATATATATATATATATATATATATATATATATACACACATGGGGCAGCATGGTAGCACAGTGGTTAGTACTGCTGCTTCACAGCTCCAGGGACCTGGGTTCGATTCCCGGCTTGGGTCACTGTCTGTGGAGCTTGCACATTCTTCTCGTGTCTGCATGGGTTTCGTCCGGGTGCTCCGGTTTCCTCCCACAGTCCAAAGATGTGCGGGTTAGGTTGATCAGCCATGCTAAAATTTCCCCTTAGTGTCTTGAGATGTGTAGGTTAGAGGGGTTAGTGGGTAAATGTGTAGGGATATGGGAGTAGGGCCTGGGTGGGATTGTGGTCGGTGCAGACTCGATGGGCCGAATGGCCTGTTTCTGCACTGTAGGGTTTCTATGATTCTATGACATTAGGCCAATACATACATTTCAAAAGCTATACATTAATGCACATACCCTGCACCAGACAGTGTGAGGGAACATATAGATATGAAGGTAGAGCAGATGTTAGTCCTGGGAGCAATATGGCCTCCCCTTCCCTCTCTCTCTCTCTCTCTCTCCTCTCCCCCCCCCCCCCCCCCCCCCGCCGCCGCCACCACCATCACTAAACCCTACTATGTCATCATAATTAGGCCCAAGATCAATGGTTTTGCGTAAACTGAGTGCTTGACAGAAACCTGTGTTTAGAGCAGATGACATCAGAAAGAGTGAGGCCACTGAGTATTGAATGATCTTGGTCCTGATGCAAACGTAAAGAGAATGTTTCCTTTTGTGGGGAAGAGTATAAGCAGATGTCATCAATATGAAATAGTCACCAAGAAATCCAATAGGGAATTGCGAAGAAACTTCTTCACCCAAAGAATGTGGAACTGGCTACCACAGGGAGTGGTTGAAGAGAATAGCAGAGATGTATTTAAGTGGGAGCTAAACAAAAATATGAGGTAGAAAGGAATTGATGGTGACCATGTAGATTTAGATTAGATCATCCACAGCACATGTTACCTCTTCAAAGAGCTCCAAAAAATTGATTAAACACGATTTCCTTCTCGGAAGACCATGTTAACTCAGGCTGAATAGCTTGAATTTTCCTCAATGTTCTCCTATAATATCTTTAATCATAACTTCAAACATTTTCCCTCTGACTGATATTAAGTTATCTGGCCTATAGTTTCCTTCTTTCTGTCTCCCTACAGTCTTTTGGAACCTTCCCCGAATACAGTGAATTTTGGAAAATTAAAACGAACATATCGACTATCTTACTAGCCGCCTCTTTTAATACCCTAGGATGAAGTCCATTAGGGCCAGAGGATGTGTTAGGCCGCAGCTCCAACAATTGTCTCAGTACCACTTTCCTGGCAATTATAATTCTTTTGAGCTCCACCCGCGGTGGCACAGTGGTTAGCAGGGACCCAGGTTCAATTCCCGGCTTGGGTGACTGTCCGTGCGGAGTCTGCACATTCTCCTCGTGTCTGCGTGGGTTTCCTCCCACAGTCCGAAAGACGTGCTGGTTAGGTGCATTGGCCATGCTAAATTTCTGCCTCCGTGTACCCGAACAGGCTCCGGAGTGTGGCGACAAGGGGACTTTCACAGTAACTTCATTGCAGAGTTAATCATAGAATCCCTACTGTGCAGAAGGAGACCATTCGGCCCATCGAGCCTGCACCGACAACAATCCCACCCAGTTTCTATCCCCGTAACCCCATGTATTAACACTGCTAATCCCCCTGACTCTAAGGGGCAAAGAATATTTGAATATCATTGCTCTTGAAGGGCACATTGTGGTGAACCCTCAAAGCCATGTTTTCTAAACTGCAATGTCCAAACAGCAGGAATAAACAGAGGCACTGCTTTCGACTGCTCCCTCCACTGCACCCACGTTTGTGGCCAATCGGGGGAGGGGTTTGTGACAAACGGTCACTGAGCCGATAGTGATAGGGAAGTCAATTTCAAAGGAACAAGGAGTGAGGTTAGGGTTGTTTTAAATGTCCATCAGGTTGTCGGGATGTGAATTGCTCAGCCAGAACCAGTGTTGGGATCAGAATCCATAATTGCTTTTAACGGGGAAGTGGGCAAATATTTCAAAAATAACAGTGTAAAATGGAAAAGAGAGGAGAACTTGGAGAACAGCTGGCAAGATGGGCTGAATGGTGTCCTGCATGGCAAAGTTGTGCAATGCTAAATATAAAGCATCCCGGTTTATTTTGGTCTTGCTTAGAATCTATAGCATAAAAACAGGCCATCCTGCCCAACTGCTCATGTTTATAAGCACAATGGCACGGTGGTTAGCACTGCTGCCTCACAGCGCCAGGTTCGATTCCTGGCTTGGGTCACTGTCTGTGTGGAGTTTGCATGTTCTCCCCGTGTCTGTGTGGGTTTCCTCCGGGTGCTCCGGTTTCCTCCCACAGTCCGAAAGACGTGCTGGTTAGGCGAATTGGCCGTGCTAAATTCTCCCTCCGTGTACCCGAACTGGCGCCGGAGTGTGGCGACTAGGGGATTTTCACAGTAAGCTTACTTGTGACTAATAAATAAAACTTTAATCCACATCAGCCTTCTCCAATCTGATTACCTCTTCCTATCCTGAGCCCCCTATTGCCACTATTCCCTTCTTCATCTATTGAAACTATCCTTTGAATTTGACTAAATACCTCGGACTCCTAACAGCCACCTGCAGTCTAAGCCTATTTTGTTACGGATGTTGCAAAAGTTTGTTGTTCGCGTCTCCCTGGCAACGTGCTTGGAGAAAAGAGTCCAACACAATCTCCAAATCGATTCAGACTTCATCACTGGCCCACTCATCATCTGACAGCCTGGATTTTTTATTCAGACTGTAGGGCTGCCAGTTTTCAATCCCTAACGATCCTTGGCAACAAGTCAAGTGTTCTACAAAGAAATAATACCAAAACAATCCCCCTCGTGCAGTTGAATTAAACAAACAGGGATCTTCACAGAAAGGCGGGTAGATGTTTAACTAGCTCACATAGCTTGTCTGGAAACGAGGAGGAAAGGAGCTGTGGACGTAATAGTTGTTTATAGAGTTCTAGATTTGACTCTAGATTCACAAGCCTTTTGTGTTTTTTGCTCTGTCCAAGGACATAAATCACAAGATAATGACAGCTGATAATGAACGGTTGGTTTTCCCATTCAGGGAGATCTTTGCCTCATTGGTGTACCAGTTATAGAGTCATAGACTCCGGAAACAGGCCTTTCGGCCCAACTTGTCCATGCCGCCCCTTTTTTTAACCCCTAGGCTAGTCCCAATTGCCCGTGTTTGGCCGACATCCCTCTATAACCATCTTACCCATGTAACTGTCTAAACGCTTTTTAGAAGACAGAATTGTACCCGCCTCTACTACTACCTCTGGCAGCTTGTTCCAGACACTCACCACCCTCTGTGTGAAAAAATTGCCCCTCTGGACCCTTTTGTATTTCTCCCCTCTCACCTTAAACCTGTGCCCTCCCCTCTCTTTGGGAAAAGATATTGACTATCTGGCTGATCTATGTCGCTCATTGTTTTATAGGCCTTTATAAGATCACCTCTCAGCTTCCTACGCTCCAGAGAAAAAAGTCCCAGTCTATCCAGCCTCTCCTCATAACTCAAACCATCAAGTCCCGGTAGCATCCTAGTAAATCTTTTCTGCACTCTTTCTAGTTTTTTTGTTCCCTGTGCTATTCTTCCTGGGCTTCCATTGGTTACTCTGTGAGGATAGCGATGGGCTAGGTGTAAAATGGACCATTTTGAATTATACCAACTATTGTACACCGCATGTGATCCTCTCTTCCATTCAGGTGAATGGAAGGTATAGTTGGGTGAGTTATATAATGCATGCCAATTCCATTTCATCCATTATATACAATCACCTCAAATAAAAACTACCATTTCTGGGGGAAGAATTGCTTGATATCAGTTCTTTTTTCCCCTCTTACTAGTTTGAACTTGTCCCTTAGTTCCACTGTCACAATTTAATTTAAAATCAGATTTACCTTTTCCATTCTTGTATACCTCAATAAGACCAGCTTTTAGATGCCTCCTTTCCACACTGAACAAAGGGTTTGCTGCACAAAGAATGTCCAAGTTGACCTGGTTCTCCTTTTACCTGCATAATAGTTGATAGAATCATAGAATCATAGAACCATAGAATAATACAGCACAGAATGCAATCATAATAGAGTTGTTGACTAATCATAGCAATCAAAGTGCCTCAGTTAATCTAAAGTCATAAAGTTTTACAGCACAAAAGAGGCCCTTCGACCCATCGTGCCAGCCATCAAGCACCTACTTATTCTAATCCCGTTTTCCAGTATTTGGTCCATGGCCTTCTATGCTATGGCGTTTCAAGTGTCCTAAATGCTTCTTAAATGTTGTGAGGGTTCCCTGCTCTACCACCCTTTGAGGCAATGAGGGATTCTAGATTCCCACCACTTTCTGGGTGAAAAGGTTTTTCCTCAAATCCTCTCAAAATCTCTTGCCTTAAATCTAAGCCCCCTGGTTATTGACCCCTCTACTAAGGGGAAATGTTTCTTCCTATCTGCTCTATCAATGCCTCTCATAATTTTGTGCACATCACTCAGGATCCTCTCAGCTTTCCCAGCTCTAAGGAGGACAACACCAACCTATCCAGCCTCTCTCCATAGCTGAAACGCTCCAGCTCAGGCAACATCCTGGTGAACCTCCTCTGCACCCTTTCTAGTGCAATCACATCCTTCCTAACCCCCAGGCTATTGATAATGGGGGATTCAGTGATACCAATTACATTGACGGTCAAGGGGTGATGGTTGGATTCTCTCTTGTTGGAGATGGTCATTGCCTGGCACTGCAGGAACTGCCCCTCGATATCCTCCCCAACCCTCTGACTTTCCCCACCAACCCTTTGACTGCCTTCTCTCTCTCTCTCTCCTCCTCTCTTCTCTTCCCCCCCCCCCCCAATATCCATCTGATCTTCCAATTACCCCCTAACACTCCAACCTGCCCCCAAACTGACCTCACCATTCTACCCACTCTGCCATCCCACCCACTTACCTCAGTCACACTCATTCACTCAAACACTGAAAAGTTATTTAAATGCCTCAAAGTTTTTCACTGTGTCAGTGGATGAAGATTTACCAAAGTACAGCAGCAGCTGGTGCTGTAAAAAGGGTGCGTGGCTTGGCTTCCCCAGATGATCCTGCTCTACGAAGGACTCCCAGAGCACTCCACATTTCTGGAGAGACCCAGTTCAGAAATGTAGAGCCGTCACTTTAGTGTAAAAAAAAAGGAGCGTAGTGCCAATCTGATGGTGATTGTCATTTTGTGGAAGGTTAGGCCCAGTGTATTTTCTCTAAAGCTTCTGTTCTGTAGAATAAAATATTAGTTGCTGACAAAGTAGTGTTTAGTCAGTGGTGCTTTTAGCCTGTTTGTTACATTAAATGCCTTGAAACATGAAATCTTGTCCTGCCGTATGTTCAGCTGTTAACTGAAAGTTCGAATTTCTTTTTAAAAGCATACGGTATCTCAAAATATTACTTTCTGAGCGAGATCTAACTCATTTGTACTTGAATGAAAGCCCAAGTCTCTCCAGTCTATCCTCGTAACACAGACCCTAGACACTCCTCGGTAGATCTTCTTGACAGTGGAGTCACAATTCTTATACTTTGGTTACAGCATCACTCACAGAGCTGTAAACTGCTACTCCCTTCACTTCCTAGGCAGAAACAGCAGCAAGGTCCCACTTCGCAAACACTGGGAGGAAACTGGAGATTGCAACCTTTGAGTTCCTACTTTTTAAATTCCTTTCCTAGCCTCCTATAATTCGCCTGCAAGAGCTCACTGCTCTTTCTACCTATTTGGACCATGACCTCTGACTGTTCACCCTCCTATCCATCCTGCACCCTGCACCGCTCCCGTCCCTCCACACCCCCTGAATGCCATTCAAGAACACCCTTGACCCTGGAACTAGGGAGCCAAGATACTATCGAGTCAAACCTAAAATGGGAGAAATGCCTCCCTGCTCCTCTAACTATTGAGTTCTCTACCACCGTTGCTTCCCTGATCTCCCTGCAGCTCTCTGCTCCCTGCAGCTCTCTGCTCCCTGCAGCTCTCTGCTCCCTGCAGCTCTCTGCTCCCTGCAGCTCTCTGTCAGTACTACACGGCACGTCAGCCTTGCTGATTTTAATCCCGAGAGTAGGATTTAAATCTGTGATTACCTTCCCAGAATCGGAGAATTGCAGAATGGTGACGGTACAGGAGGAAGCCACTCGCCTTGCCGTGTCTGAGCTGCTTCCTCAAGGGAGCAATTTAACTAGAGCCACTTCCCAGCCCTTTCCCCATAACCCCGCCCACTTTCCCTTTTCAGAAAATAACCCAATTCTCTTTTGAATGCTTTGATTGAACCTGCCTGAGCCGCACTCTCAGCCAGCGCATTCCAGATCCTAACCACTCACTGCGTGAAGAGGTTTTTCCTCCTGTCTGAAGCTTTGCTCTTATGTCTCCAGTGCTCGACTGGCCAATTACCGTTCATCAGTGCCCTCTCGTTCTCCATCCTTCCACAAGTGGGAACAGTTTTCCCCAATCTACTCCTGATCCAGAGGCGAGATGGTTAACGTATTGCTGAGGCCGATGCACAGGTTTCTCCAGGGTGTTCAATGTGGTGGAATATTAGGTTGGATTTTGATTTAGTGAAATAGTGTAAAGCAGGTGAAATGCGCTGGGATCTCTTGTTGCAGGTATCCATTCCACACACCCGATGGCAAGCTGAGCGCCTTGAGTGTGGACAGTGAGCCCAAAGTAGTGAGGAGATTACTCCGAGAACTGAAGACTGGGTATGTAAAGATCTCCTTAACCGAACAGTTGAGTTTCCCATGCAAGTTCCTCTTGCGAATTAAGTATGATTGACAAGTATTTACCACACCCGTGGCATGTTTTAACATCAGGGTGCCCCGGCGACAGAATCTGAATGCTCAAAGCTCAGTCACAGCTGGGAATGTTAGCTGATTGAGAAGAAACAAAGTCCCAGAGTGCTTCACAGCCAGTGAAATACTTTAGAATTGTAGCCACTATTGTAATGCAGTGATTCTTGAACTGGGGTCCATGCATCCCTGTAGGTCCCAGAGACCTTGCAAAGGATCCATAACACAGAGCCAGCTTTAAAGGTCGGCGACCACCCAGGGCACTGTGCTTAGAATTAAGCCCTGAAAATAGAAGCAGGAGTGGATCATTTGGCTCTTGCTCATGATCATGGCTGATCCTCAAACTCAATGCTCTTCTCCCGCTCTCTCCCCATACTCCTTTAGTGTCTAGAAATCTATCTATTTTCTTCTTAAATATATTCAGTGACTTGGCCTCCACAGCCTCTATGGAAGTGAATTCCAGATGCTCACAACCTCGAGTGAAGAAATTTCTCCTCATCTCAGTCCTAAATCGCTTACCCATATCCTGAGATAGTGGCCCCTTTGTTCCCCAGCCAGAGGAAACATCATCTCTGCATTCAGTCTGTCCAGCCCTGTCAGAATCATAGAATCCTACAGTGCAGAAGGAGGCCATTCGGCCCATCAAGTCTGCATCGACCACAATCCCGTCCAGGCCCTATCCCCATAACCCCACGTATTTACCCTGCTAATCTCCCTGACACTAAGGGTCAATTTACCATGGTCAATCCACCTAACCTGCACATCTTTGTACTGTGGGAGGAAACCGGAGCACTCGGACCATGCAGATACGGGGTGAATGTGCAAACTCCACACAGACAGTGACCCAAGCCGGGAATTGAACCCGGGTCCCTGGCGCTGTGAGGCAGCAGTGCTAACCAGTGTGCCACCGTGCCGCCTGCTCTTAGAAGTTTCAAGGAGATCCTATTCCATTCTTCTAAACTCCAGTGAATACAGGCTCTGTTGACACGATCTTTGCTCATACGACAATCCTGCCATCCCAGGAATCAATCTGGTGAATCTTTGCTGCACTTCCTCTGTGGCAAGTATATCCTTTCTTGGGTAAGGAGATCAAAACTACACACAATACTCCAGGTGTGATCTCAGCAAGGCCCCTGCAGTAAGATATCCTTGCTCCTGTATTCAAGTCCTCTTGCAGTGAATGCCAACATACCATTTGCCTTCCTAACTGCTTGCTGCTCCTGCATGCTTCTTTTCAGTGACTGGTGTACTAGGATACATTTCCCAATCTATCACTATTTAAATAATACTCTGCCTGTCTGTTTTTCTATAGACCCTGTTGGACTCATTAAACTGACATAACCTTTGTATTTTGTTAAAGGTCATTCAGAGATTCAAACATTTTGGTCGGTCAGAGAGGAAGAGGCAACAACTGGGCTTTTGGTGAGATTCTGAGGCGTAATTTAGATTTTTAAAGCTAAAAAGACCTCAACCTTCCTTATTCCTCAATGTTATCAATGCTTTGTTACGATCCCTGTAGAGTGATGACTTTTGAAAAGAGATGCATTTCCCAAACGACCCTAAATAACTGGGCAAGAAAAGGCCCTTAAGTGGTCACTTAAGGATCTTCATAGGTAAATTGCTGGGTTTTCTGCCTTAGACCCTGCCCAATCAAAATTGCATCTTGGTTTGGGTGGGTGGGTTCCCAGGGGAAATCTCACCCATTCAATTTTACACCTTGCCAACGATCCTCACGTTCCAAGAAAGATTAAAATAAATTGGCTTTCCTCATTATCTTGTGTATACAAATTAAATATAGCTAAGAAATACCTGTAAATGAGTTTTTAAAACTTTCAGTCCTCTTCACCAGTACAGACTCTGTCTTCAGCTGCTGTACGCACTGTAACAAGTATGCATCACACTCTTGGATCCACTCCCCCGCATGCACATGTGCACAGGCACAGAAACACGCACACATGTGTTCGGGACTAGATCAGAAACTCCAAGGTATATTATGAAGTTAGACTAGACCCCACACATTTTTGATTTTGGCATTAGCATGAGGATAATCACTTCTGGTGTAAATCTATTGACCTACTTGGAAGCTTTTATCAAACAAACTTTATTTAACAATAGAGTTTAATTTAAAAAAACAGAACTTTTACCAATTGAAATACTTAAAAATGACAGGATACAATTCTTAACTGCTGGTCTATCTTTATCAGTTCCAAATTAAGCAATATTCCTCATAGACATATACTTTTTCAAAATCAGTTAGCAATCAGCAGGCTTACGTGCTAGTACGCAGGTTGCTGGCCCTCCAGAGCATCTCAGGAGAGACTTACCTGTTTTCTAGCAGGTCCCAAACTACAGTCTCCAGAAAGAGAGAGAGAAAAGCTCCTGCTCCTTGCAGATCCAAGCAGAAAACTGTATGATTTTTCTCTAAGTTTAGCCCCTCTCAGTTACATGACTGCCTCTTGTCAACCAAACCCTTATCTGAAACCCCAGGGAACAACCCAAAAGTAAACAAAACAGCATTAGCTCAGATTTTTTAAAAAACACCCCAATATCTAGGATCAATTATGCTTTTACATCTCAGCATGTGGGCTGCCTGGAGCAGACAGAGCGGCACCGTAAACCAGAGATGAATTTTAAACACAGCTTTCACAAGAAACGTGACACAAATACATTTCTTAAAGGCACAGTATCATCACACACACACACACACACACACACACAATGTGGAAGGATGACAGAAGTTGGAGATATTCTCCCTACAACAGAGATGGTTAAAAATTGATTTAAAATTTAATGTAGGTCTTCAAAATTCTTTTGATTTGATTTATTATTGTCGCATGTATTAGTAAACAGTGAAAAGTATTGTTTCTTGTGCCCCAAACAGACAAAACATACCATACACGGGGAAGGAAAGGAGAGAGTGCAGAATGTAGTATTACAATCATAACTAGGGTGTAGAGAAAGATCAATTTAATGCGAGGTAGGTCCATTCAAAGGTCTCATGGCAGCAGGGAAGAAGCTGTTTTTGAGTCGGTTGGTACGTGTCCTCAGACTTTTGTATCTTTTTCCTGATGGGAGAAGGTGGAAGAGAGAATGTCCGGGGTGCGTGAGGTCCTTGATTATGCTGGCTGCTTTGCCGAGGCAGCAGGAAGTGTTGACAGAGTCAATGGATGGGAGGCTGGTTTGAGTTGTGGGCTGGGCTTCATTCATGACCCTTTGTAGTTTACGTATAAACTACAAACATTTTTACACATCAAAGTGGATGAGATCTGGAATGCATTGACTGTGAGTTCCATGGAGGCAGATTCATTTGTGGCTTTCAAAATAGAATGGATCATCTGAAAAGAAAAGGTTTGCAGGACTATGGGAGAAAGGTGGAATCGTGGCATTGGGTGACTTGCTTTTGCAGGGGACAGTACAGACACAATGGCCAGAATAACCTTCTCCTAGAAGAAATCATAGAAATCATAGAAACCCTACAGTACAGAAAGAGGCCATTCGGCCCATCGAGTCTGCACCGACCACAATCCCACCCAGGCCCTACCCCCATATCCCTACATATTTTACCCACTAATCCCTCTAATCTACGCATCTCAGGACACTAAGGGGCAATTTTAGCATGGCCAATCAACCTAACCCGCACATCTTTGGACTGTGGGAGGAAACCGGAGCACCCGGAGGAAACCCACGCAGACACGAGGAGAATGTGCAAACTCCACACAGACAGTGACCCAAGCCGGGAATCGAACCCAGGTCCCTGGAGCTGTGAAGCAGCAGTGCTAACCACTGTGCTACCGTGCCGCCCACCTGTAACCATTCTACGATTCATCGGACCAATAGTACATTTCAGGGATTGATAGTGTTTTGATGAGTTGGTTATATTGATCATTTTCACAGGATTACATTACACGTAAAGAATTTGTAGTGTATTACGGTCAAATCATAGAATTATAAAAACCCTACAGTGCAGAAAGAAGCCATTTGGCCCATCGAGTCTGCACCGACCACAGTCCCACCCAGGCCCTACCCCCATATCCCTACATATGTACCTGCTAATCCCTCTAACCTATGCATCCCAGGACTCTAAGGGGCAATTTTTAGCATGGCCAATCAACCTAACCTGCACATCTTTGGACTGTGGGAGGAAACCAGAGCACCCGGAGGAAACCCACGCAGACACGAGGAGAACGTGCAAACTCCACACAGACAGTGACCCAAGCCGAGAATCGAACCCAGGTCCTTGGAGCTGTGAAGCAGCAGTGCTAACCACTGTGCTACCGTGCCACAAATGCCAAATTTCCTTCGTCTCCTGAGAAAGTAGAGGCTTTGGTGGACTTTCTTGAGTATAGCGTCTGCGTGGAGGGACCAGGACAGGTTGTTGGTGATCTGAACACCTAAAAATGTGAAGCTCTCGACCATTTCTACTTCGTCCCCATTGATGTAGACAGGGGCATGCCCTCCACTACGCTTCTTGAAGCCGATGACTATCTCCTTCATTTTATTGACATTAAGGGAGAGATTATTGTTGTCACACCAACTCACCAGATTTTCTATCTCTTTCCTGTACTCTGTGTTGTCATTGTTTGAGATCCGATCCATTACGGTGGTGTCATCAGCAAACTTGAAAATCGAGTCAGAGGGGAATTTGGCCAAAAAGTCAGAGTGTTTGAGTGAGTAAATATAGAGAAACCATTTTCATTAGTAGGTGGGTTGGTAACCAGAGGTCTGGTATGTGCCCAGCAAGGAGGGTATCTGGCTGGTTTTTATCCCCTCTCCCTTAATCAGGGCAATTGCTGTGTCAGATGAAATGCATTGCAGTCAGCCAGCTGAGGTGGGATCAAATGTGTCACATTTATGCTTTATATAGTGGAAGATGCCTGAAATAACTCCTCAGAGGCTGGTGTCCCTTCACCAGATTCATTTTATTTATAAACTTATCTCCAATCCTAAGAGTGCTTCTGGTACACGGTCAGAGTCCAGAGTGTCAGTAGCCCTGACACACCTTATAATATATACTGGGAAGACTCCCGGATTGGCAGGACATTGTTACTTTAATCAGGGAGCTCATACTCCAAGAGGCCAACCTCATGAGCCTCGTTGAGGTCATTACAATGTAATTACCCAATAAGCCATGAGAGGAGTTCAATTTTCCCATCCAAACTGTAACACAGCCAAATCCTTGTAGATGGGTGGCACGGTAGCACAGTGGTTAGCACTGCTGCTTCACAGCTCCAGGGACCTGGGTTCGATTCCCGGCTTGGGTCACTGTCTGTGTGGAGTTTGCACATTCTCCTCGTGTCTGCGTGGGTTTTCTCCGGGTGCTCCGGTTTCCTCCCACAGTCCAAAGATGTGCGGGTTAGGTTGATTGGCCAGGTTAAAAAATTGCCCCTTAGTGTCCTGAGATGCGTAGGTTAGAGGGATTAGTGGGTAAAATATGTAGGGATATGGGAGTAGGGTCTGGGTGGGATTGTGGTCGGTGCAGACTCGATGGGCCGAATGGCCTCTTTCTGTACTGTGGGGTTTCTATGATATTTCTATGCTATTGTGTTCATTGAGCAGTTTAGGAAAGGTTAGACAGTGGAAATTAAATAATGCTCAGGTTGGAGAGGTGGAACAGCACTAGGATAAGGACAGGCTGAGCAGCAGGTAACAATTGGTGGAGTAGTTATGTAATGAGCACCAAGCTACTCTGTTGAGGCATTTAACTGTGAGGACGATAGTGAAAAAATCCAAAGGGCGTAGGCCGGTTGGTGGGAAGGGCTGACAAGAAAAGTTGAGTAAGAAGTTTAACAACACCAGGTTAAAGTCCAACAGGTTTATTTGGTAGCAAAAGCCACACATTGTGGCTTTTAAAACACACAAAGTTATGTGGCTTTTGCTACCAAATAAACCTGTTGGACTTTAACCTGGTGTTGTTAAACTTCTTACTGTGTTTACCCCAGTCCAACGCCGGCATCTCCACATCAAGAAAAGTTGATGCAGAGAAGATTAATTTTGGTCAGAAGAATGGGGAGAAACAATACAAAATAAGGGGTGACATGAGGGCGGGATTAATAAAGCATATGGCGTCCTCGGCCTTACACAAAGGGGCATAGAGTACAAAAGCAAGGAAGTTATGAACCTTAATAAAACACTTGTTCAGTCTCAACAAAGAACAAAGTAAAGTACAGACAGGAACAGGCCCTTCGGCCCTCCAAGCCTGTGCCAATCATGATGCCCTAACTAAACTAAAACAAAACCTGCTCTTACTCGGTCCTTTATTCCCTCCCTCTTCATGTACTCATCCAGATGCCTCTTCAATGTTGCTAATGTGCCCGCTTCCACCACCTCCTCTGGCAGCGCGTTCCAGGCACCCACCACTCTCTGTGTGAAACCCTTAAATTTTCCCCCTCTCACCTTGAACCTGTGCCCCCTTGTAATTGACACTTCCACCCTTGGAAAAAGCCACTATCCACCATGTCTGTGCCTCTCAATTTTGTAGACCTCTATCGGGTCTCCCCTCAGCCTCTGCCTTTCCAGTGAAAACAATCCTAGTTTATTCAATCTCTCCACACAGCCAACACCCTCGCGATCAGGCAACATCCTGGTGAACCCTCCTTGCACTCTCTCCAAAAGCTTCCACGTCTTTCTGACAGTGTGGTGACCAGAAATTGCACGCAGTATTCCAAATGCAGCCTAACCAAGGTTTTATATAACTGGTTTTTTATCAACTGAAGAATGACTTCCAGTCTGGACCCCACACTGAAGATGCAGAAAAGATTAATGAGATTGTTTCCAGGGATGAGATAGTTATGTGGATAGATTGGAGAAGCTGGGACTGTTTTACTTGGAGAGAAGATTAAGAGGAGATTCGATAGAGATGTTCAAAATTATGAGGTCTGAACAGAGCAGATAGGGAGAAACTTCCCATTGGTGGAAGGATCAAGAGTCAGAGGTCACAGATCTAAGGTAATTGGCAAAAGAAGCAATGGAGTCATGAGGACAAACATTTTTACACATCAGAGAGGGTGAGATCTGGAATGTATTGACTGTGAGTTCCATGGAGGAAGATTCATTTGTGGCTTTCAAAAGAGAATGGATCATAAGTTCATAAGGTATAGGAGCAGAATTAGGCCATTCAGCCCATCGAGTCTGCTCCATCATTCGATCATGGCTGATATGCTCCTCATCCCCATTTTCCTGCCTTCTCTCCATAACCCTTTAACCCATTACCAATTTAAAATGTCTAACTCCTCCTTAAATTTCCTCACTGTCCCAACATCCACTGCACTTTGAGGTAGCGAATTCTACAGATTCACCACCCTTTGGGAGAAGTAGTTTCTCCTCAACTCTGTTTTAAATTTGCTACCCCTTATCCTAAGACTATGACCTCTCGTCTTAGAATGCCCCATCAGCAGAAGCATCTGTCCACGTCTACTTTATCCATACCTTTTATCAATTTGAATACCTCCATTTGATCTCCCCTCATTCTTCTAAATTCCAGACAGTATAGGCCTAAACTGTTCAATCTCTCTTCATTATGACAAACCCCTCATCTCTGGAATCAATCTAGCGAACCCCCTCTGAACTGCCTTCAATGCAACAACATCTTTCCTCAAATACGGGGACCAAAACTGTGCCCAATATTCCAGGTGCGGTCTCATCTGAAAAGAAAAGGTTTGCAGGACTATGGGAGAAAGGTGGAATTGTGGCACTGGATGACTTGTTCTAGCAGGGGGCCAGTACAGACACAATGGCCTGAATAACCTCCTGCTGTAACCATCCTGCGATTCATCTGACCAGCAGTACATTTCAGGGATTGATCGTGTTTTGATGAGTTGGTTATATTGATAATTTTCACAGGATTACATTACACGTAAAGAATTTGTATTGATTCAGTGAAGCCTAACCAGCCACGATCTATTCACAGGGTACCACGGGCTTCGGACAGAGGATGAGAACAGTTTGCTTCACCGCACCATGGACAGTTTCCGGAAGGAGGTGGAGCGACGGGACAGCTACAGTGGGGTCGTCCTGTTACACAGCCTGAGTGGTGGCACAGGGTCTGGTGAGCAAAACAACCAGGCCAAAGGTTAATCAAACAGCTGGCACGCAGGAGTGGTGTCAGCTGGCCTCTGATACAGTGAACAATGTGTCACATTGTGAAAGCTCCACCTGAGGCACATGGTTGTGGGTTTAAACCGCACTCCACAACTTGAGCACGTAGTCCAGGCTAATGCTCCTGAGGGAGTGCTGCACTGCCGGAGATGCCATGAGATATTTAGATGGATGTAAAAGATTTGCAGGAAATTCGAAGAGCAGTGGAGTTATCCCAGTGCCATCTCAATGAAAATTTCAGTTCCCCCTGATGTTAACCAGGCAATTTTGCCATCACTCTCCCAATTTCAGGTTTTCCAACATAGGAGAGTGTTTATTTTTAATTCTTCGAGGGATGTGAGCTTCAATGACTATGCCAACATTTATTGCCCATCCCCAGTTGCCCTCGAGAAGATGGCGGTGAGCTGCATTCTTGAATCTCTACACCCACAGTGCTGTTAGGGAGGGAGCCCCAGGATTTTGACCCGGTGACTGCAAAGGAGTGGTGATGTATTTCCAAATCGGGGTGCTGAGTGGCTTGGAGGGGAACTAGCAGGCAGTGGTGCTCCCATAGATTCCAGCATTTTCCTCCCTCCATTCTTGAATAGAGCAGTCACAAGAGTGCAGAAAAGATTTACTAGGATGCTACCGGGACTTGATGGCTTGAGTTATAAAGGAGAGGCTGGATAGACTGGGACTTTTTACCCTGGAGCATAGGAGGCTGAGGGGTGATCTTATAGAGGTCTATAAAATAATGAGGGGCACAGATCAGCTAGATAGTCAATATCTTTCCCCAAAGGTAGGGGAGTCTAAAACTAGAGGGCTTGGGTTTAAGGTGAGAGGGGAGAAATACAAAAGGGTCCCGAGGGGCAATTTTTTCACACAGAGTGGTGAGTGCCAGGAACAAGCTGCCAGAGGTAGTAGTGGAGGCGGGTACAATTTTGTCTTTTAAAAAGCATTTAGACAGTTATATGGGTAAGATGGGTATAGAGGGATATGGGCCAAATGCGGGCAATTGGGACTAGCTTAGTGGTTAAAAAAAAAAAGGGCGGCGTGGACAAGTTGGACCAAAGGGCCTGTTTTCAGGCTGGAAATCTCTATGACTCTATTCACTATTTTAAATCTGATGGGAGTTTTGCAGAATCTAGGGAATTTTGGAAAATCGAAAACAATGCATTTACTTTTTCGGCAGCCACTTCTTTTAGGACCTGGTGACTTGTCAGCTGTTAGTTCTACCCTTTCCCTGGTGATTATAATTGTTTAAAGTTCCTCCCTCCCTTTCACCTCTTGATTCACAATTATTTCTGGGATGTTATTTGTATCTTCTACAGTGAAGACCGACACAAAATATCAGTTCAATTCATCCGCCTTTATCATATTTTCCATTATTAATTCCCCAGATCCTCTCTCTAGAGGGCTGTTGTACACGTGGGGTCTGTCTCTTAAAGACTGTACAGCAGAAATGATCACCTGACTTGAGGGATCAATGGGAACTGGGACTGAGTGATCACCCCATAGGGTGAAGTCCTCTCTCAGTTAGAATACATCTGGCAGCCATGTAGTAAACATGTAAAGGCTGGAGTGCTGCTCCAGGCTGACTAGGGCTGCAACCTCCTGTAAATAGTTTCTTGTTATCAATAAATACCTTTTGTTACTCTTGATGGTGACTGACATGTCCCCGAACAATGTTCACTTTCCATTTTCTCTTACTACCTGTTTTTATATTTCTAGCTTCATTCTCTCCTACTCTAATTCCTCCCTCCTTAGTCTTTTAGTCATTCTTCATTGTCCTTTATATTCTGCCCAATCTTCTGATCTGCGGAATAATATGCTGCTTCTTTCAGCTTGATACTTCTTTACGTCCTTTAGTTAATCACGGATGGAGCGCCTTCCGGGGGGAATGAGGAGAGGCAGTTATCACCTACCTGAACTAATGGCCCAATAATGTTTTACACCAGAATTTTAACAAAATTGTCTCTGGGAAACACATGCCTCTCCGAGCAGCCCAGAACACACAAAGCTGTTCATGCTTAGTTAAGAAGCCAAAGTCTGGTTTATTGTATTTGGTATAAAGCACTGGAGAAGGAAAGTGACCCCTCCCCTGCTGCTTTTACACCAGCTAATTAAACAAGTGGGAGCGAGACACAGTCTGTTATCTTCCTGGGCCTGTTCCGGGGAGGTTCTGCAACAGACACTGCACACAAGCAGGGTTTGTCAGTTCACCCCTCCTCTGGACTCAAGCCCATGCTGAGGGTACAGTGCGAAAGGAGCTGACAGCTCTGCTGGACGTTACCCACGGTGATGATTCTGTAGTGAGAATCTGTGCAGCGATGGGTGGAAGTCCGGCAGTGGGCTATCCCTCTTCCTTTGTCCAGGTCAAAAGAAATACAAATTCACGCAATTACTGCAATTACAAGCCTACCATTGGCAGGCTATTCAACTAGAGATACCATCACACTGGCTGTAAACTTGTCTATATGTGACCTTTCCTTTTTCTAACTCTTCCTTCAGGAGCGGCCTATTGGCTGATCTTGTATCTCGCTCATCTTCCTTTACGCGGTTATCATTACTGACGCAGTTACCTGGTTATCCTTACTAACACGGTTATCCTTACCGACACGGTTATCCGGTTATCCTCACTAACACGGTTACTCTTACTGACACAGTTATCCGTCCTGGCATCAGGTAATTTTGGGATTGATTCTGAAACCTCCCTGGAATGGCCCAGCTACGCACAGGCCGCTATATTTATCAACCAGGCCACAAGGGAAGCCTAGAGCAGTTTGAGTTTCACGCAGACGGTGAGGCTATTTTGTGCTTCATTTCCTCCACCAGTTGTAATCTCTCTGACCGCAATGACATTCCTCTGCCTGGGACCATGAGTCACCCTCTCAACATTCGGCCTCATTCCTGTGTGTCCTCCGCTTTCCGGTGAATTCTCTCAAAGGACATTCGGTACACGTGTGTTGCTGCTATTGGAGTATGTTGGGTGCAGAAATGTATCGTTTTGTTTGGGAGTGATTCGATTTGCTTGTGGCACAATGGACCCATCACATTGCAGCCGGCAGCTCGAACATCCTGAAGCATGTAACCAATCCCCCCGCCTCAGCTGTGATTGGCTTATTATTCAAACACACCAGTCAGAATGATAAAAGGCTCCCCCGACTCTTGCACCAAAATGTTGTTCCCGCTCACGCCGGTGGGATCTTACCGTGCCACCGTGGTTTTCCTGAAGGTGAGGGGTGTGTTCAATCGGAAACCCCATTGACAACGGCAGGACCACAAAATCCCACCGGCAGCGAGTGGGAGAAAAATCCTGCCCTACGTCTCTGCGTCATTGCCTATTGTGGGTTATACCCACTACCTTAAACTTTTTCCACAGGCCCAATACAATCACAGAATACTACAGTGCAGAAGAGGCCCCTTTTTCCCATCGAATCTGCACTGGCGCATGAAAGGTCCACACCTGCCCAGCTAATCCCACTTACCAGCACTTGGTCCATAGCTTTGAATGTTATGGTGTGCCAAGTACTCATCCAGGTACTTTTTAAAGCATGTGAGGCATCCCCGCCTCCACCACCCTCCCAGGCAGCGCATTCCAGACCGTCACCACTCTGAGTAAAAAAGTTTTTCCTCAAATCCCCCTCAAACCTCCCACCCCTCACTTTTAACTTGTGTCCCCTGGTAACTGACCCTTCAATTAAGGGGAACAGCTGCTCCCTATCCACCCTGTCCATGCCCCTCAAACCTGTCAAGGACGTTATCCACCCACTTATTCTCCCACAGACCCTTAGGGACGCTGCCCACTTTAATTACCCATCACAAAGGCCCTAACATGGATGAAATATCAGCAGCATTGCAAAGATTAAATGGCTGCGTCTGTGCTGAGTGAGGACCAAAGCACCAGCCTGTATCAGGTGATGGGTCACGGGATTGGGCTCCTATGGTGTAAATTGAATCCGGATTGCCATTTAAGCTTGGAGCAGGTTGGAACCTATGCAAGCGTGTATGATGATCTATACAACGGGGGACGGAACTGATCCAAGTGTGGAATCGTTTTTCTGAGCCCCAGAGGAGTGCTGGGTGACTGTCACTCTGGGATAATGATACTTCCTGTGGCCTACTCTGGGACCAGTTGGTGAGCCCAATATTCGGGCCTCAATAAGGCAAGTGGCACCTGCCCACCTGTTACATTTGAAATGATACAAATGCCCTAAAAACACAGGGGCCTTTCTGTGTTCAGTAATGAAGATAAAGCCCCCCTCCGGATTGTGTAGGTAAACCTATCATTTACATAAGCAAGGGACAGTCCTAGCTTTGGTTTATTTTAATGTCACATGATTATGCAAATCTACTGGGGCACATCAATGCGTGAAGGTGAAGAATGTTTCAGATCCAAAAGCAACTGCAGTGAGAGCCTTGGTGGAAGTGTTTTTTGTGCCAGGGCTTCCTTTGGCCTTTAGATTCTGGGCCTGCAGTTTCAGGCTGTCCTGTTTAATCTTCAGGCTGCAATAGTGGCAATGTCAGAACATAGATTAAAGTTGCAGCTTTAGTGCAGCCTTTAATTTACAATGCTGCTTCACTTCTCTATTAATAATTGCATGCTCTAGTGGGATTAAACCTACAAACTCCAACCGACTGGGCTAATGTCAAACTTTCAACCAAAGAAAACGGTAAAAACTTTCATTTATATAGCACCTTTTATGACCTCAGGTCCTCTCAAAGTGCAATCATGTTGCAGTGTAGGGCAATATGGCGGCCCATATGTAGACAGCAAGGGTCTACGAATAGTAATGTGATAAATGACCAGATTAACTGGGTTGGCTTTTCATAAAGGAGATTACTTTTGGTCAGGAATTTTCCTGAACCCCTGGCTGTGTCCCCGTCCTGGAAGAGCCCACGCACCCTATTCTCATGTTGGGGAAGTGGGCATGGGCTGGCAAAGGGTCTGCTCCTCGTGGGGTAGGCCTGAGTTGTCAACAGAGACAGGCAGATGATGAGACCACTGGGTTCAAAGGCCCACCTTCACTTACTGGAACATTGGCCCAGTTATATTCATGGATATTAGGTTCCCTAGGCTCCCTCCATTTTCCATGCCCTTTGCATGCTCCCGCGCCCAGTATGCACTTGGTACACAACCAATGAGCTATATAATAACACTCTCAAGTCTTTGAAATGCTTGAGGGGGACAAAAATCCTTTTGCACGACATAGCTCCTCTTACCCTCTCATAAAGCTGTTAATCAAACACAGGCATTGAAAGTCCCATTGAGTAAATCTTTCATCCACTTTACACCTCTTAATCTAGTCCAAATAAACACACAGGCATTGAAAAACCCTCCAAAGGAAGATCCAGGGTACTGAAGATTGCAATCAAACAAAGCTAACGATTCACTTTGCAACTGAGTGAACAGATCCCTGCTGGGATTCATGACCCTCTGAGAGAGAAAACATTTTTTCAAATCTGTCTTAAAATAAAATACCCCACCTCTGCCCCCACCCGATCCCAGGTATTAGCCGAGTGAGCCTTCTCTGAACTGCTGACGCATTTATATCCTTTATCTTAAATAAGGACACCAAAATGATACACACTACTCGAGATATGGCCTCATCAAAACCCTGTACAACTGCAGCAGAGCTTTGAAGAAGAATCATATGGACTTAACTCGGTTTCTCTCTCCACAGATGTTGCCAGACTTGCTGAGATTTTTCAGCATTACCTCTTTTTGGTTTCAGGTTCCAGCATCCGCAGTAATTTGCTTTTATCCCAGAGTTAAACGAGATTGTTTTGGTTCCTGAGTCCAGGATAGGGCTGGTTAGGAGCATTGCATTGGCCATGCTAAATTTCCCCTTAGTGTCAGGGGGATTAGCAGGGTAACTATGTGGGGTTATGGAGATAAGGCCTGGGTGGGATTGTGGTCGGTGCAGACTCGATGGGCCGAATGGCCTCCTCCTGCACTGTGGGGATTCTATGATAATCTGGTGAAATTTTTCTTTCCCTAGGATTGGGTGCACATTTGTGTGAATCAATCCGAGAGGAGTTTCCAATGAGCTACATTCTGTCTGTATCGGTTGTTCCTCACCAAACGGGGGAATGCCCACTGCAACACTTCAACTCCCTGCTCTGCCTTTCCTGGCTTCAGAGGTAAGACCGTTCCTCGGCTGCTTAATGTTTGAAATAACGGGGGCGATTCTCCCAAAACTGCTGAATTGGTGGGAAAACTGGTCTAGATCAGGACTGTTTTTCAGTGCAGATTCAGACCTGAATCTCCGCAGTCTGTGCACTGCAAAGGTCACAATCGGGAATCTCATTGCCAACCCAGAGGGGGGTGGGGCCTATTCGCTCCGGAGTCTGACAGTTCTGGAACTCTGCGCATGCGGGGTGGCCCCGATCTGTCAGACTCCCCGTTTGCTGGCCAGCCTGAGACCCCCATTCCTGGACCAGTCCCGACTCCCCCCCCCCCCCCCCCCCCCTCCCCAGTGGACAGTGCCAAGTTGCCCCCTGGGCATGGGCACTTTGCCCCTTGGGCAATGTCAGTGGGCACAGGCTGGCACTGCCAGGGTGCCCAGGGGGCACCGCACCCGACCCTGTGAGGGGCCCCGATTATTTCCCCCCCCCTCTTCACTTTGGTGGGGTCTCCCGCTTGTTCCCCGAGCGTGGGGAGCAACTCTAAACCCCGCCGGGGTGAAATACTCCTGGCGGGGTGGGAGATGCTATCGGGCCCAGCATGTTCCGTGCCGGGCCCAATGATGACATTAAAAATAGATTTAAAAAAGCATTAAAAACAGATTAAAATCATTCTTTCCCCCCCAGTTTCCAGCGCGGTGGGAATGGCCGACATGCGCGTCTCCTGACCCGATCCCCCAGAAAATCTGCCGCTCGCGATGGGAGAATCGCCCCCAACATTTCTCTTTTGGTCTGAATTTTTGTGCCCGTCAATCTGTTTGGAACACTTTCCATTTCAGGCAGTTAGGTGGCAGCACCGAGCGCTCCTGGGTCAGGGCAGCACTGACGAGAAGCAGAGTCACATTTCCCTTCCACCTCCTATAGTCAGGTTAATGAAGGGTTAAATACAAAGTGAGGCTGAGTCTGCTCCTGTCACAAAGATATCTTAGAACCAACATCAGAGAGAGAAAGGCTCTCAGTATTTGATATTTGTTCCACTATTCCTGCCAGTCTGGCTCAGTGGGTAGCACCCTGCTCTCCAAATCAAAGGTGATTGTGGCTGTCACTCGACTGTAACCCACAAGCGGGCGGTGCGCAGCTCAGAGTGAGACGTTAAACTGAGGCCCCCGTCACACTCTCGGGTGGATGTAGAAGAATAGGGGAATTTTTCTGACTCAGAGGTGACGAAGCCACTGACTGAGTCAGGCTTCCAGCTAAATCAGTAAATGTGCCATACAATGCAGATGCTTACTGTCAATAGACAGGACTCACGTTCCCCCCTGGGTGAGACTCTGTTTCAGCCCGAGGAGCCGAGGTTGAAATCTAGTTGGGGTTGCTCTGTTTAACATGATTGTCTTTTGTGTTTGAAATCTTTACAGGTATGCTGATGGGGTACTCCTGTTTCACAATGATGATGTACTGCGCAGGATACAGGCCTCGTGTGGAAGGAAGAATGAACATGTCCCGGCTCTACAGCCGCAGATTTCTTTGTCCGACATGAACACACACATTGCCTCCTGCCTGGCGGCTCTGATGTACCCGGTGAGCAGCCTCCGAACGCCAAGGTGTGATATACCGAGTAAAGGAGCCTTGTACCTTCACACCCCACACTGCCAAAGGGCGGTACGGTAGCACAGTGGTTAGCACTGCTGCCTCACAGCACTAGGGACTCTGGTTCGATTCCCGGCTCGGGTCACTGTCCGTGTGGAGTCTGCACGTTCTCCCTGTGTCTGCGTGGGTTTTCTCCGGGTGCTCCGGTTTCCTCCCACAGTCTGAAAGATGTGCTGGTTAGGTGCATTGGCCATGCTAAATTCTCCCTCAGTGTACCCGAACAGGCACCGGAGTGTGGCCACTAAGGGATTTTCACAGTAACTTTATTGCAGTGTTAATGTAGGCCTACTTGTGACACTAATAAATAAACTTTAAAACTTTTAGCCTGCTCACTGCCCATGTTCACACAGTGACTCTTGGCCAGTTGGGAAGTTTGCTGAAGTCTCTGTTGGATTGAAGAACAGTGAAAGCTTCAGCTCTTCAGGAGAACAGAGGGAACCTCGAGGACTTTAGTGAGGCAAATCGTCCTGAGTGACACAAGTCTAGTCGGGCACCAGGATTTATAAACCGGAAACGAGCATTTCATCCTATTCCACACAAGCCCCAGTGAGTGCTTTGTTCCCAGATCTCTCTAACCCACTTTTATTCAACAATCTAACTGATTCTTCAACGTTAAAGTTGTCAATGCTTTAACCCCTGACTCACAATCTCCTCTGTGTTTAGAAAAAGCTTTTTCCTGCTTTCTGTCTTAAATCTCTTACATTTATTATTATTTTTACCTTCCCTCACTACGGACTACTCAATCTCTCTGTTTCTTTCTAGATCATAGAATCCCTACAGTGCAGAAGGAGGCCATTTGGCCCATCGAGTCTGCATTGACCAGAATCCCATCCAGGCCCTATCCCTGTGACCCTACATATTTACCCTGCTAATCCCCCTGACACTGGGGTCAATTTAGCATGGCCAATCAACCTAACCCGCACATCTTTGGAGTGTGGGAGGAAACCGGAGCACCCGGAGGAAATCCATGCACACACTTTTGTCCCGTCCCTTCACAATCACCCTGCAATCTCCATTGTTCTAATTAAAACAGCTCTAAAAGGGCAAATGGAGAGAGTGATCATCAGAGTTTGAACAGTTGAGATTATAGTTTTCTCTAACCCTACGATTTCTCTCCCATTCTGCCGCAGTAGTTGACTCTTGTTTGATTGTATTGGCAGCTACGCCCTGCTGGTATCGCTCCAAATTAGTCACTTCGTACTCGAGGCCAAAGAGTGATTTGGCCAACTATCTGACTCTGGAGTTTTGTTTATTTATTAGTGTCACAAGTAAGGCTTACATTAACACTGCAATGAAGTTACTGTGAAATTCCCCTAGTCGTCACAATCTGGCACCTGTTCGGGTCAATGCACCTAATCAGCACGTCTTTCAGAATGTGGGAGGAAACTGTAGCACCCGGAGGAAACACGAGGAGAACGTGCAGACTCTGCACAGACAGTGACCGAAGCCGGGAATCGAACCTGGGTCCCTGGTTCTGTGGGGCAGCAGTGCGTGGCACGTGCCGCCCGTGTCCAAATCCTGCCATTCTCATCATGTACAATTTCTTAGCGGGGGTTACTAGTTGGATTCTGGTGAAAAAGGTGGCCCAGTAGTTAGCACTGCTGCCTCACAGCACCTGGGACCCGGGTTCGATTCCCGGCTTGGGTTACTGTCTGTGTGGAGCCTGCACATTCTCCCCGTCTCCGCGTGGGTTTCCTCCGGGTGCTCTGGTTTCCTCCCACAGTCCGAAAGACATGCTGGTTAGGTGCATTGGCCATGCTAAATTCTCCCTCCGTGTACCCGAACAGGCACCGGAGTGTGGCAACTAGGGGATTTTCACAGTAACTTCATTGCAGTGTTAATGTAAGCCTACTTGTAACATTAATAAATAAACTTTATTTCAACCCATTTGACCATAGCCTCTCTCGATGCCAGTTAAACATTTTGGTCACTGGATAACCATCGGCTAGCGGCTGAATTTTGCATGCCTCTTACTATTCTCTTGCTGAGATGAGAAATGAGGACTGGGCTTCAGTAACCTAGATCGGAAACAAGAAGAAAAATGGACAGTGAAGAAAGTTACCTCCAATTGCAACGGGATCTTGATCAATTGGGCCAGTGGGCTGACGAATGGGAGATGGAGTTTAATTTAGACAAATGCCAGGTGATGCATTTTGGTAGATTGAACCAGAGCACGACTTACTCAGTTAATGGTAGGGCGTTGGGGAGAGTTACAGAACAAAGAGATCTAGGGGTACATGTTCATAGCTCCTTGAAAGTGGAGTCACAAGTGGACAGAATGGTGAAGAAGGCATTCGGCACGCTTGGTTTCATCGGTCAGAACATTGAATACAGGAGTTGGAATGTCTTGTTGAAGTTGTACAAGACATTGGTACGGCCACACTTGTAATACTGTGTGCAATTCTGGTTACCTTTTATAGAAAGGATATTATTAAACTAGAAAGAGTGCAGATAGGATGCTACCGGGACTTGATGGATTGAGTTATAAGGAGAGGCTGGATAGACCTGGACTTTTTTCTCTGGAGCGTAGGAGGCTGAGGGGTGATCTTATAGAGGTCTATAAAATAATGAGGGGCAGAGATCAGCTAGATAGTCAATATCTTTTCCCAAAGGTAGGGGAGTCTAAAACTCGAGGGCATAGGTTTAAGGTGAGAGGGGAGAGATACAAAAGTGTCCAGAGGGGCAATTTTTTCACACAAAGGGTGGGGAGTGTCTGGAACAAGCTGCCAGAGGTAGTAGTAGAGGCGGGTACAATTTTGTCTTTTAAAAAGCATTTAGATAGTTACATGGGTACGATGGGTATAGAGGGATATGGGCCAAATGCAGGCAATTGGGATTAGCTTAGGGTTTTTTTTAAAAGGGCGGCATGGACAAGTTGGGCCGAAGGGCCTGTTTCCATGCTGTAAACCTCTATGACCGAAGGGCCTCTTCCTGAACACACCTGGTCACCCCTGCTGGAAAGCGTATCCATGGACTATGGATGATGACAGCACGGGACTTGGCAGTGATGCCCAGAATGTTAAAGCAGCTTGACAATGTTTGTAGATTGGGCTTTCAGTTGGGAAAGTATCTCAGCATGGTATTTCTATCAATTATGAGTGTGAGGCCAGTATGTTGTTCCCAATGTAGGATGTGGGAGGTCCTGGAGGCTCCTAGCCTCCCGGACGACCATATCTGTGCTGGGTGTGTTGAGCTGCGGTTCCTAAGGGACCATGTTAGGGAACTGGAATTGCAGCTCGAGGACCTTCGCCGGGTTAGGGATAGTGAGGAGGTCATTGACAGGAGCTATCAGCAGGTGGTCACACCGGGACCACGGGAGGAGGGTAACTGGGTAACAGTGAGGAAGGAGAAAGCTCAGTTGATGGTGAGCACCCCGGTGGATGTGCCCCTTAATAATAAGTACTCCTGTCTGAGTACTACTGGGGTGGACAGCCCACCTGGGGGAAGCAGCGGTGGCAGTGTCTCTGGAGCTGAGCCTGGCCCAGTAGTGCAAAAGGGTAAGGAAAGGAGGGTAGTGCTAATTGGGGACTCTACGGTGAGGGGGTCAGATAGGCGTTTTTGCGGACACAGACGGGACTCTCGGATGGTGGTTTGTCTCCCTGGTGCAGGGGTCCGGGATGTCTCTGGTCGAGTCCCAGAAATCCTGAAGGGGGAGGGAGAGGAGCCGAAGGTCGTGATGCATATAGGTACTGCTGACATAGGTAGGAAGAGGGAAGGGGTCATGAAAAGAGAATATAGGGAGTTAGGTAGACAGCTGAGAAAGAGGAATGCAAAGGTAGTAATCTCGGGATTGCTGCCTGTGCCGCGGGAGAGTGAGAACAGGAATCGGTGGAGAATGAATGCATGGCTGAGGGACTGGAGCAAGGGACAAGGATTTGGGTACTTGGATCATTGGGACCTCTTTAGGGGCAGGTGTGACCTGTTTAAAAAAGACGGGTGGCACTTGAATCCCAGGGGGACCAATATCCTGGCGGGAAGGTTGGCTAAGGCTACTGGAGAGACTTTAAACTAGAAAGGTTGGGGGGAGGGAATCGAAATGAGGGGACTGAGAGCGAGGAGGTTAGCTCGCAAATAGATAAGGAATGTAAACAGGGTAAGAGGGAGGTTAGACGAGTGATGGAGAAGGGAAGTGCTCAGGCTGAAGGTCTGAGATGTGTCTATTTTAATGCCAGGAGTGTAGTGAATAAAGTGGATGAGCTTAGAGCGTGGATTGCTGCTTCGAATTGTGATGTGGTGGCCATTACGGAGACTTGGATGTCTCAGGGACAGGACTGGGTGCTTCAGGTGCCGGGTTTTAGATGTTTCAGGAAGGACAGGGAGGGAGGCAAGAGAGGGGGGGGAGTGGCACTGTTGATCAGGGATAGTGTCACGGCTGTAGAGAAGGTGGACGCCGTGGAGGGATTGACTACGGAGTCTCTGTGGGTGGAGGTTAGGAACAGGAAGGGGTCGGTAACGTTGCTGGGTGTTTTCTATAGGCCGCCCAATAGTAACAGAGATGTTGAGGAGCAGATGGGGAAACAGATCCTGGAGAGATGTAGGAATAACAGAGTTGTCATGATGGGAGATTTTAATTTCCCAAACATAGATTGGAATATCCCTAGGGCTAGGGGTTTGGATGGAGAGGAGTTTGTTAGGTGTGTCCAGGAGAGTTTCCTGACACAGTATGTGGATAAGCCTACTAGAGGAGAGGCTGTACTTGATCTGGTGCTGGCTAATGAACCTGGACAGGTGGAGGATCTCTCGGTGGGTGAGCATCTTGGGGATAGCGATCATAATTCTATCTTCTTCACGATAGCATTGGAAAGAGATAGGATCAGGCAGGCTAGGAAAGTGTTTCTCTGGAGTAAAGGGAAATACAGTGTCATCAGGGAGGAAATTAGACGGGTAAATTGGAAGGAGGCATTCTTGGGGAAAAGTACCGAAGGAAAGTGGAGGATTTTCAAGGAATGTTTGTCTGGAGCTCTGCATGACAACGTTCCGATGAGACAGGGGGGTGTTGGTAGGGTACGGGAACCGTGGTGCACGAAGGTTGTGATGAACCTGGTGAATAAGAAAAGAGAGGCGTACAGAAGGTTCAGAGAGCTAGGAGGTGTTAAGGATTTAGAGGAGTATACGGGATGTAGGAAGGAGCTTAAGAAGGAAATTAGGAGAGCGAGAAGGGGTCATGAGAAGGCCTTGGCGGGTAAGATTAAGGAGAATCCCAAGGCTTTCTACAAATATGTCAAGAGTAAAAGGATGAGATGTGAAGGCATAGGACCCTTAAAAGGTGAAGGGAGAAAAGTTTGTGCGGAACCGTTAGAAATGGCGGAGCTGCTTAATGAATACTTTACCTCGGTATTCACGGTGGAAAGGGATCTGGGTGGTTGTACTGCTGGTTTGCGGTGGACAGAAAGGATCGAGCATGTGGACATAAAGAAAGAGGATGTGTTGGAACTATTGAATGGCATCAAGGTTGGTAAGTCGCCGGGACCGGATGGGATGTACCCCAGGTTACTGTGGGAGGCGAGGGAGGAGATTGCGGAGCCTTTGGCGATGATCTTTGCATCGTCGATGGAGACGGGAGAGGTTCCGGAGGATTGGAGGATTGCAGATGTGGTCCCTATATTCAAGAAAGGGAACAGGGACAGCCCGGGAAATTACCGACCGGTGAGTCTAACCTCAGTGGTTGGTAAGTTGATGGAGAGGATCCTGAGAGACAGGATTTATGATCATCTAGAGAAGTTTAGTATGATCAAAAGTAGTCAGCACGGCTTTGTCAAGGGCAGGTCGTGCCTTACGAGCCTGGTTGAGTTCTTTGAAAATGTGACCAAACACATTGACGAAGGAAGAGCGGTGGATGTGGTCTATATGGACTTCAGCAAGGCGTTCGATAAGGTCCCCCATGCAAGACTTCTTGAGAAAGTGAGAGGGCATGGGATCCAAGGGGCTGTTGCCTTGTGGATCCAGAACTGGCTTGCCTGCAGAAGGCAGAGAGTGGCTGTGGAGGGGTCTTTCTCTGCATGGAGGTCAGTGACCAGTGGAGTGCCCCAGGGATCTGTTCTGGGACCCTTGCTGTTTGTCATTTTCATAAATGACCTGGATGAGGAAGTGGAGGGATGGGTTGGTAAGTTTGCTGACGACACCAAGGTAGGTGGTGTTGTGGATAGTTTGGAGGGATGTCAGAAGTTGCAGCGAGACATAGATAGAATGCAAGACTGGGCGGAGAAGTGGCAGATGGACTTCAACCCGGATAAGTGTGTGGTGATCCATTTTGGCAGATCCAATGGGATGAAGCAGCAGTATAATATGAAGGGTACCATTCTTAGCAGTGTAGAGGATCAGAAGGACCTTGGGGTCCGGGTCCATAGGACTCTTAAATCGGCCTCGCAGGTGGAGGATGCGGTCAAGAAGGCGTACGGCGTACTGGCCTTCATTAATCGAGGGATTGAGTTTAGGAGTCGGGAGATAATGCTGCAGCTTTATAGGACCCTGGTTAGACCCCACTTGGAGTACTGCGCGCAGTTCTGGTCACCTCATTACAGGAAAGATGTTGAAGCCATTGAAAGGGTGCAGAGGAGATTTACAAGGATGTTGCCTGGATTGGGGGGCATGCCTTATGAGGATAGGTTGAGGGAGCTTGGTCTCTTCTCCCTGGAGAGACGAAGGATGAGAGGTGACCTGATAGAGGTTTACAAGATGTTGAGAGGTCTGGATAGGGTAGACTCTCAGAGGCTATTTCCAAGGGCTGAAATGGTTGCTACGAGAGGACACAGGTTTAAGGTGCTGGGGGGTAGGTACAGAGGAGATGTCAGGGGTAAGTTTTTCACTCAGAGGGTGGTGGGTGAGTGGAATCGGCTGACGTCGGTGGTGGTGGAGGCAAACTCGTTGGGGTCTTTTAAGAGACTTCTGGATGAGTACATGGGATTTAATGGGATTGAGGGCTATAGATAGGCCTAGAGGTGGGGATGTGATCGGCGCAACTTGTGGGCCGAAGGGCCTGTTTGTGCTGTGGCTTTCTATGTTCTATGTTCTATAAGTTGATTTGTTCCATTGTCTAAGTGTTCTTTCTGTGTTTTTTTTGTATAAAGTGGTGTCAGCATTGGCTTGGAACCCTGGGAGCTGTTGAGATCTGTCTGTCCAGTGCCTACTACCAAGTTCCTCTACACAAGCCAGATGAACAAGAGGTAAGGAGGCAGACCTGACTGCGGTGGGTCTAATTGTGAAAGTGCCTGTGAACCCACAGCCTTCCAGTTGGCTGGAGGAAGCCCCAATGAAAGTTTGAACTGGCGAGTTTAGAATCAGTGTGAGACTCGGGACTGGTATGAATTTTGAGCTCAGCATCAGTATCCAGTGCTTCTATGAAATGTCAAGCATGTATTAGATAAAGAACAAATCTCGCTCGCCACCGTCCCATCTAATACTCTCAACATGGGTTAGATAAAGAATGACGCTCCCTTGAGCAGCCCACATGAGATTCTTGAGTCACATTCTAGGCAATAGTAGCTGAGCTGGTTTTTATCTTCAGTGTCCCTTTTTGCCTGGATTGATTGCAAGCCAAGGCTGAAGAGTCCCATCTGCCCATTATAATGTAGTGGGGGAAGGTATCTGCTTCTATTGAACACCAGTGCAGCCGCTGGGCTTTTCTAGTGTCAAGCCCAAAACCAACCCTTCTGTTTCAGAGATGGAAATATTAACACCGGGCAGTGGTCGTTCCATTGAGCCATTGGTCACTTCTTGATAAAAATACAACATTATAACTTTGCGTTCCTGACCTGCATCATTGGGAATCTGGACTTACGTTTGCCAAGTGGTATGTATCCTAAATAGCAATGTTATTAAATAGGTTGTGCGCATTCCATTTTGTCATGGAGTTTAAGAATCTCCAAGTCAAAAGCCCCCAATGTGTCAACTTTGTCTCAATGGTAGCACACTCGCTTCTAAACCAGCAGGTTATGGGTTCAAGCCTCACCCCAGAAAACTCTGCATATAATCTAGGTTGAGGGAGTGTTGCATTGGCAGAAGTGTTGTCTTTAAAATCAGCTGTTAAATTAAGGGACTGCCAACCATCCCAATCCTAAGAGGACTTGTCAGAGATGGGCTAGATGGGATCTTGAATAAGGTCAATTAACTTTCTTCTTTCTAATAGTTAGGAATTGGTCCTGTGATGGTCTGGATTCTCTATAGACTGCTGCTCTGATCTGATGCAATATCTTTGTTGTCCTCAGGGGAGCTGCATCCTGGGATAGCATGCTGTCCTCCATTGTGCGTACTCTTCCCCGTCACTCATCCACTGGGAATACTGTATCCTTTGCAGATAAACAAAATCGGTTCAGGTAAAGAAATCATTCAGACAAATTTACACTCCTCCTTCTGGAATTTGAATCCAACTTCAGGAACCAGCTGAAGTGAGAGGAGCTGCATTTTAACTGACTTTTGTTGCATTTTTTTGAATCAATCAGGAATGTCTTGCTTCCTGCTCCTAATTTTCATCCCATCTCTCCTGGAGGCAGTGAACTTCTTCCGATGTGGCAAGGCTGCATTTATTGCCAATCTGTATTGGCAATGGATTGTCTCCTTCCAACCGCGCAGTCCTTTTGGTGAGGATGCAGGGTTGGAGGTTCCTGCGTTGACTTGGTGATGATGAGGTGTGTCCCAGTGGAAGTACTCTCACCTTGGAGTCAGAAGGCTGTGACTTGAGCACAGAATCTAGACTGGCCCCACAGTACTGAGGGAGTGCTGCACTGCCAGCAATGCCTTCTCTTGGATGAGACATTACTCTGAGGCCTTGTAAGTCTCCTCAGATGGAAGTAGTAGATCTCCTGTCATTATTTTGAAGACTGAAGATGAGCAGTAGCGATCTCCCGGAATCCTGGCCAATATTTATCCTACAAACAAAATCACTAAACCTGGCCATTATTATTTTGCAGCTTGTGGGAACTTGCTTTGTTTAGCTTGGCTGCTGTGTTATTTGCAATGCAACAATGACTACATTTCAAAATACCTCATTGGTTGTACAGTGCCTTGGGATGTCCAGAGTTTGTTAAAGGTGCTATATAAATGCAAATGTTTCCTGTTTTTCTTCAGTGGCGGCAACTTGGTCTGGCCTACGTTTGACCCTCAATGCTTTCTGACATGATGAGCAAGGCAAGGAGGCCAATAGCCATGATCATAAGGAATGGCGGAGCAAGCTCAAAGGGCCGAATGGCCTTCTGCTCCTATTTTCTATGTTTCTATAGCCAGGCTAACTTGGGTTAGGCAATAAATTTGCTCACGTTGTCCACACGCAGAGAACAAATTTTAGAAGCACTCTGAAGGGGTTGACTCATGCTGGGATCTGATTCCTTAGTCACTCAAACCCAAGTGATATCCTGGATGTTTAAGGCCCCTCCTATACATTATGTCGTAGTGGTTAGAGAGACAGAGTGATAGCCCCCTGGGGAGAGGAAACAGGGGCATTGATGAAGGAATGGCTGTTGGTGCAAAATTATCGTTAAGAAATTCTTAATTCCTTTGGTATCAGCATCAGAGCACGGCTGTTCTCGCGGTGGCTCGTGGGACTGGAGCAGACACGTTTAATTGCTCACGACAACCCATCATGATGAAAGTGAAACAAGGATATGGATGTGTTTCATGGAACCCTCAGCCCTTGGACTATTGGACAGGTCAGTAATACGAGCCTCGGAATTCCATAAGGAGAGCCTGTCTCCATAGTTAGAGACTTGGGAGGTAACTGTGGCAAACCACACAGTGCTGAGGCGGGCAGCAAAAGGTGCCAGTGTTGTTTCTCAGTTGGTTTCAGCTGAGTCACAGTAAAGGTAAAAAAAACAGCCTCGGTTTCCTCCAGAAAGGGACAGAGGAATTACAGGTCAAGCTGCCCACTCCTTCAACACTGTAACTCGCGCTGGCAAGCGTGAGGATTGGATCTATCTGCTATGTTCCCCTGTCACGAGGGCTGCAAAGTCCACCAACATGATGCCCTTTATGGTGAGTGCTTGCTACCGGTTAGACCAGCGAGAGAGTATGCTGAGAGCCGTTTTGGAGAGGCCAGGGGGAGTCTTGTACCATGGGGTCAGAACCTTGCAGGCTCTGAACGTTTTCAGGGGTGGGAACATTTTTGGGTTCTAACCCTGTTCCCAGCAGAAATGCACCTTCTGGGTTAATTTCACAGGAGGCGCCCGATTCAGAGCTCACCCCCGACATCGCTGTGTGATTAAGGACTCAGTAAGAAGTCTCACAACACCAGGTTAAAGCCCAATAGGTTTATTTGGAATCACAAGCTTTCGGAGCGCTGCTCCTTCATCAGGTGAGTGGAGAGGTAGGTTTCACAAACGCGGCGTACATAGACAGACACAATTGCAAGATAATGGTTGGAATGCGAGTCTTTACAGGTACAGACAGAGAGGGGGATAATCACAGGTTAAGGGGGGTGAATTGTCTCAAGCCCAGGACAGTTAGTAGGATTTTGCAAGCCCAGGCCAAATGGTGGGGGGGTTACCTGTAGTGTGACATGAACCCAAGGTCCTGGTTGAGGCCGTCCTCATGCGTGCAGAACTTGGCTATCAGTTTCTGCTCAGCGATTCTGCGTTGTAACAGCTTGAGACCTCTTTAACCTGTGATTATCCCTCTCTCCACTCGCATTGTCTGTACCTGGTGAGACTTCTTACTGTGCCCATCCCAGTCCAATGCCAGCATCTCCACATCATGATTAAGGACTGCAAGCAGTCAGCATGTGAGACTGCAAGGTCGGCCAGTGTTGTTGGTGTGCATGGGGGACACGGCTGGACAAAATGGAGGAGTGAAACTGCTGGAGGCAATGGCCACCACCTCCTCACTACCAGCATTATTCCTTACTGCAGACTGGAAGGGAATTGTAAACCTCTGCCTGTGGAGGACCTCAGGCATGACGATTTCCATCATAAGGTGGTAGGTTCAGTCTATTTGCCATGGTGCTCTGATCCCTCGCTCTCCATCCCGCTGTTAGCTGACCAGCTGCCAACACAGCAGGGATCGACCTGACTCCAATAGAACTAATTTACACTGCAGGTAATTGACTATTGATGAGTCTTAATTATACAAGTATATAAAAAGGAAGAGAGTAGCTAAAGTAAATGTTGGTCTGAGAAACAAAGACGTGGGGAATTATCATGGGGCAATGAGAAAATGGGGAAGCATTGAACAAATGTTTTGTGTGTCTCTCTTCACAGTAGAAAACACAAGTTGCATATTAGAAGTAGACAGTAGCCCAAATGCTAAAAGGAATGAGGAAATTAAGCAAATATATACCAGCAGAGAAAAGATACTGGAGAAACTTAAGGGTCTAAAATCCAACAAATCCTTAGGACTTGGTGGCAAACTTCCAACTGTTTCATAGAGGTGGCTGCAGAGATAGTGCTAGCTGTGATTTTCCAATATTCCCTAGATTCTGAGTCCCAGCAGATTGGAAGTTAGCAAATGTAACACCTCTATTCAAGAAAGGAGAGAGAGAGAGAGAACAGAGAACTGGCCAGTTAGCCTGACACAATCATTGGGAAAGTGCTAGAATCTATTATTAAGGAAGTCTTAACAATGTACTTAGAAAATCATAGTATGATCAGACAAAGTCAACATGGTCTTGTGAAATGAAAATACTAAATTGACCCTAGTTTCAGAGGGATTAGCAGTGTAAATATGCGGGGTTACAAGGATAGGGTGGGATTGTTGTCAGTGCAGGCACGGTGGGCTGAATGGCCTCCTGTACTGTAGGGATTCTATGATTTAACTTTGAAGGGGAGATAAAGAGGAACCAGCAGATTCACTATGCCTGGATTTCCAAAACGCATTAGCTAAGATGCCACATAAAAGATTAATAGGCAAAATAAGGCCTCGTGATGTTGGGGGTAATATATTAGCATGGATAGAGGACTGGTTAATAAATAGGAAGCAGTGAGTAGGGATCGAGATAAGGAGAAATCCTTTTACTCAGAGGGGTGTGAATCTTTGGAATTCTCTAACCCAGAGGGCTGTGGAAGCTCAGCCATTGAGTGTGTTTAAGGTAAAGATTGACAGATTTCTAAATGCCAATGCAGTAAATGGATATAGGGATAGTGTGGGGGAAAAGGCATTGAAGTGGATGATCAGCCATGATCGTATTGAATGATGGAGTGGACTTGAAAGGCCGCATTGCTTCTCCTCTGCCTTGTGTTCCTGTGTTAATTGGCTTCCTGCTGTTGATGCACGGGCTGTCACCCTAACCAGGGTTCCCTGGGAACTGGAGCCAGCCACAGCAACTTGGGAATGTTGAATAGGCATCAAGGGTGATGCTGCCCTCTGCTGCTGTTAGAGGGCATTGCATGCCTGGCTATGTAGGGGAACATAAGAACAGAAATCATAGAATCCCTACAGTGCATAAGGAGGCCATTCAGCCCATCGAATCTGCACCAACCACAATTCCACCCAGACCCTATTCCCGTCACTCCACATATTTACCCTGCTAATCCCCTGACACTAGGGAGAACTTAGCATGGCCAATCAACCCAACCCGCACGTCTCTGGACTGTGGGAGGAAACCGGAGCACCCGCAGGAAACGCATGCAGACACGGGGAGAACGCGCAAACTCCACACAGGCAGTGACCTGAGACTGGAACTGAACCTGGGTTCCTGACGCTGTGAGGCAGTAGTGCTAACCAATTCAAGGTAGAAACAGTCATTAATTCACTTGCAAACAAGATTTTTTTTTTTAATAAACTTTTCCAATTCAATCAAATCAAATCCAATTCAGAGTCTCAACAAGTTGAGACATTTCCGATCCAGGCTGACAAGACAGGGCGAGCGACCAAACCACCCTGTCCTGGGCCTGATCTACATGAGCCAAACTGATTGGAGAAGGGGGAGGTTCCTCCTCCAAGACTTGAGCTCATTTGCATCTTAGCCAAAAGGCCGAGATGCCGCTTTTAAAAATTGCTTCATGTGAAACATATGAAGCCTCAGCGTAACCCAATGACCTCAACCAAGTGCGGCCGACAATGGGGTGCCGACCATACTACACTTGATCTTAGCCAAAAGGCCGAGAAGCGACAAGATAATTCAGTCGGTCATTCAGCCTCTTAAGCTGGTTCCACCATTCACTCACGTCGTGGCTGATCTGTATCTCAATCTATGTCACTTAATACTCATACTCAGTGAAAACTGTTTTGAAAATTTCAATCCTATTTGAAGGAGCTATCCAGTTAGATTCAGTTCCCTGGGAATCAAAGCAGGAGGGTGGGGGCTTTAAAATGGAACACTGCCTTACCGCCCCATTCCAGGGGGGACCACACTGGTCATCGTTTTACCTGTTCACTGTCGGTTCAGAGGTTGCAGCATTTGCCAGAAACGGGTCGAAGCCTCGTTAGTTTCTGTATATCAGCGTCCTATTATAACAATATAGGGAGGCCTGTGGTTCAGTGTGTAGCGTCCCCCTACGTCTGGGCCTGAAGCTCCGGGTTCAAGTCTCACACCAGGACTCATTGGCCATGGAAGGAGCATTCAGGATGTGGTTCAACGGACTGATAATCAGTCAGGAGGCCTTCCACCATCTCCCCCATGGTTCCTCAAGGGGAAAGGAATGTGCCTGAGGATACGCTTCAAAATAAAGAATAACGTCAATGGGAGTGGGGGAAGTAGTCACAGCTTTTCAAAGAGGTAAAGGCTTGTCTGCAAAAAATGACAAAATGGAAGGGAGATAAAGTTTCTTTTAATGCAAGGAGTTATGATTTAGAATTCGCTGTCTGAAAGGATGTTGAACACGTTTATTAATAAATTTGAAAATTGAAGGGGAAAATTACTTGAAAAGAAAGATTTTACAGACTGTGAAGAAGGGGTGGGGAACTGGGTCTGTTTGAGCAGCGCCTTCAAATAGGACACCTGGCCTCCTATAACACTCTAGTACACTATGGCAGCTGTTGGGAAGAATAAAGTCACCCTTCAAGGTAAATTAAAATCTTTCTTTTGTGAGAGCCAGGATTGTTCCTCTGCTCCCCAAGGAAATTCATGCTTTCCCACCCTGGAATCCCTGTCTCTCCTGCTGGCTATCCCAAAAACCTCTGACTAGCATTTATCTGCTTTGGGCTTTCCTCCAGTCACTCAGACTTCCTGAACAGCTCCATGGAGGTGGCTTTAGAGGCAGGAGCTGAGAGTAAGTTTGGAAAGCTGTGCGTCGGGCCAGCTCCCTAGCAGGTTCTCACCTCCACACTCTTTGGCTGGAGATGCGTTATACGCAGGGGTGGCGGACAGATGACCCGGGATCATTTAAATGTGAAAATAATCATATTTATGGAATGACTCCAGAGTGAAGCAAAGACTAACATGATTCCAGTTTTTTAAGCTTTTACTTTAACAAGAATCAGAATCCAGGTAAATGAAACACAAATTAACAGGCAAATTACTGTTAGTACAAACTATAAATTACAGGTGGAATAGCAGATATAACAAAGGTTATCTCACAAGATTACAAGCGTTCACGTCACTCCCTGCAGAACTGTAGCATCATGTGCGCTCTGATAGTCTTTACAACTTGGCTTCCAGAATGTTAGATCTCTCACTTACTTCACTCAATAGATTTGGTCCTTGTGTAACAGACCCTGAGTCTTCCCCAGCCATCCGGCAACACACTTTACTCTGAATCCACCAAAAAACAAATTAAATATATGAAGGTTTTAAAAAACCTGCAAATAATGAAAAAATGCTGCTCCAACTAGAAGTCAGAGTTTCAATTCTCCATATAAAGGACTAATTCACAGCAGGTGTTGCAGAGCTGCAAGATCCAGCATCACGTGAGCGTACTTACTTTCTGTGCTAAGCCTAGAACGGGAGTGCATGTTTCTCGGGGTGTTTGTGTTGGAACAGTATCCGTAGCTGTTAAGGTTTATATAACGTTGAAGTTGTGTTTTTGTAATTGGTAAAGTTGTTGCTGATTTTTCTTATTGTAGTTCAACTGTATTCTTAAATAAACTTTGTTTGATAAAAGCTCCCTGGTGGGTCACTTAAATCATACCTGGAGAGAAACATTTATGCTTGCCTGTGCCAAATTCAAAATGCAAAACTTACTATCTAGTCTGACTTCATAAAATACCTTGGAGTTTCTGACCTGGATTATAACATTAGTGAATGGCGATTGCTTGCTGAACCCAAGCTATTGGTGTGTCCTTGCTGTGTGAGCCCGGTTTGATCAGTCAGTGTGTTCAAAATAGTGTGTGAGGGGGAGGGGAGAGGGTAAGAATGGGGGGGGGGGGGGTGAAGGAAAGGACCGGTAAGAGGAGGGGGGAGGGCCAGCGGGGGATAACCATCAGCCACTGATTTATAAGAGTGCCTAGAACTTACCCTCCTATAAATTAACCCCATGACAGCATTTACAAACTAGAATTTTGTTTCATTCTCATTTCTGTCGTGGGGGTAATAAACACCATGAACTCCTGGGAGCCAGGAGAGAATCAGCCTCTGGGAGATGACAGCAGATTGACAGCAGTATCTGAGCAATGGCATTTCAACTTGAAAGATCAATTTCTTTCCTGCCTGTGGCTCTGGGTGTAAACAAAACCTCACAGACATGAGGTACAATTGCTTGAATTTGCTTTAAAATCCAGCTACTGGCTGACAACGTCTACTGTTAGAATCCATTGTGCAATAGAAAATAAACAAGGCTTTTAAATGGGAATTAGTCTCATCAATGTGTATTGCACAGTAATGTGAGAGTGGAATAGAGGAATCTGGCTATGATCTTGTGATAAAAGAAGCCTTGGTTCCGCTTTTCTATAAGAAAATGAGGCAGAAATGAGAATGAAACAAAATTCTAGTTTGTAAATGCTGTCTTCAATAATTGGGTGTCAAATTGGGTTGCTAACTTTGGCAGGACATGTTCTGGTCGATGTCATCATATGACCTCCTACCTTTAATGGCCCGCCCCCACTCTCTTGCCATTGGTCACCCAACATGTCGATCATTAGAAAGGCTTTTCAGTATGTCCCAGTTATGGTTTTTGAACATCCAGTCTCCCGGGGCCCACACCCAATAGGCAGTGAAGAAGGGTTGCTGTAAACAGATTGCTGTATCTGGATCTGGCAACCGTGCACATAGTCAACAGTCAAATGTCTTGTGAGCTGCACTCAGTATCCCGATGAGCCCCACTTTGGCTATCATTGCTCTGTACCCTTGAGACCCCTGGCTCCTCTCCCCACGCACTAGCACCTCTCCAACCCGAGCACCGCATTAACATGCTGGTTAGGTGCATTGGCTATGCTAAATTCTCCTTCAGTGTACCCGAACAGGCACCAGAGTGTGGCGACTAGGGGATTTTCACAGGAACTTCATTGCAGTGTTAATGTAAGCCTACTTGTGACACTAATAAATAAACTTTAAACACCCCTGATTCATCTCCCACTATCAATCCCCCTGGCTCTACCCAACTCACTGTGAACCTCAGTCCTGCCGTTGTTAGATGAACAGGGAAGGGAGCCCGTTCAGGCACACGGCAACCACTGGTTTTCAGAGTAAATGAGCTCGCTGGTAAGATATGGTACCACTACATCCCTCGACAACATTCACTGCTATTGAGAAAGGAAAATTCGGGCCAGTGCATTTTACATTTGTTGCTGTTGCTTGCCAGGGAATCTTGGCCTTAATTTTGAAGCAAATGTCAGAGAACACTCTTACAAAGCTGCTTCCCTCGAGTATGGTGTGCCAAATGGGCCAAAGGTCACAATCTGTTACTGTGTGTGAAAAAGCATTCGAGTAGAGAATTTATTTGAGAATGATAACAAGCAATCCAGACTGGTGTGCAGATGTTCAAGGACTGCAATAACCAAAGTAAATGGGAATTTGTGCATGCGGGACCTACAAACTGCAAATATCTACTTCCAAACTCCACTCCTGACAATCTGAAGATGAACCTTTTAATAGTGGACATTGGGGAGAAGTTGCAGAAAGGGAAACAGACCAGCAGAGTGACATTAATTTGTCTAACAATGATCTTGTTTGCAAATGAATTAATGACTGTTTCTACCTTGAATTGGTGGCACAGTGGTTAGCACTACTGCCTCACAACGTCAGGGATCAGAGTTCGATTCCGGCCTCGGGTCACTGCCTGTGTGGAGTTTGCACATTCTCCCTGTGTCTGCGTGGGTTTCCTCCGGATGCTCCAGTTTCCTCCCACAGTCCAAAGATGTACGGGTCAGGTGGATTGGCCATGCTAAATTCTCCCTAGTGTCAGGGGGATTAGCAGGGTAAATATGTAGGATTACGGGAATAGGGTCTGGGTGGAATTGTAGTCGGTGCAGACTCAATGGGCTGAATGGCCTCTTTATACACTATAGGGATTCTATGATTCTGTTTGTGATAGGAATTGCATTATTTTATTTATATACAGACTGTTATGGTGATGATTTAGTTTGCTTGAAAATATTTCTTTAACAAAAGTTTTAAGACTGGACATACACAAGAGTTTGTCTGATGACTCCATTTTCTACACATGACCTCCTCCTGCTGTGGCTATCCTCCACATGATGGAACTGGATGTGAGCCTTGCATAGACACCCAAAGTGAAACTATCCTTTTATCATGTTGCTGTTTGTGAAAGTATGCTGTGCCCCATTTCCTACATTACAACAGTAACTACACCCCAACTGTGCTGTAGTGGCTGTAAAGTGCTTTGGGACATCCTGTGGTTGTGAAAGCCTCTATATAAATAGAGCAAGTCTTCCTTTTCTTTCATAGGATGTGGTCATTACTGGCAAGGCCAACTCTGATTGCCGATTCCTAGTTACCTAACCTTGAAAAGGTAGCATTGATCTGCCTTCTTACTCTGCTACAGTCCATACAGTGATACATTTCCAAGTCAGGACGGTGTGTGACCTGGGAGGGTACGTTGCAGATCGTGGTGGTTCTCATGCACCTGCTGTCCTTGACCTTCTTGGTAGTCGAGGTTGCTGTCAAAAAAGCCCTAAAGTTAAGTTTAAAGTTTTATTTATTCGTCACAGGTAGGGTTACATTAACACTGCAATGAAGTTACTGTGAAAATCCCATAGTCGCCACACTCTGGTGCCTGTTCGGGGGTACACTGAGAGAGAATTTAGCACGGCCAATGCACCTAACCAGCACGTCTTTCAGAGTGTGGGGGGAAACCGAAGCACCCGGCAGAAACCCACGCAGACATGGGGAGAACATGCAGACTCCACACATATAGTGACCCAAGCTGGGAATTGAACCTGGGTCCTTGGTGCTGTAAGGCAGCAGTGCTAACCACTGCGTTACCGTGCCGCCCTAGTGAGGCGCTGCAGTGTAAATTAAAAATAAGAACAAACCTCATGGTGAGCCAATGTTGGATGGTGTTGAACTTTTTGTGTGCTACAGTTGCACTCATTCAGGCAAGTGGAGGGTATTCCATTATACTCTTGACTTGTGTCTTGTAGATGGTGGACAGGCTTTGGGGAGTTAGGGTGTGAGTTACTCATTGCATGATTCCCAGCCTCTGATGTGTTCTTGTTGCCACACTATTTATATTACTTGTCCCACTAAGTTTCTGGTGAGTAGTTACTTGGAGGATATTGATTGTGGGAATGTTCAGTGTTGGTAATGTTTGAAAATAGGATGAAGATTGAAGATTAGCCATCTGTGGATGAGAGTGGGCCAGAACAAAATAGTGGAGATGTCTCTAGTCTCTAGGATAGTGTACAGGGTTTATGGAGGAGATTAGATGGGTGTAATGAGCCCATGATAAAGAAGAGTGTACAAAGTCTGCAAGAGGAGGTTAAATCATAGAGTCATAGAGGTTTACAGCATGGAAACAGGCCCTTCGGCCCAACTTGTTCATGCCGCCCTTTTTTTTTAAAACCCCTAAGCTAATCCCAATTGCCTGCATTTGGCCCATATCCCTCTATACCCATCGTATCCATGTAACTATCTAAATGCTTTTTAAAAGATAAAATTGTACTCGCCTCTACTACTACCTCTGGCAGCTTGTTCCAGACACTCACCACTCTCTGTGTGAAAAAATTGCCCCTCTGGACACTTTTGTATCTCTCCCCTCTCACCTTAAACCTATGCCGTCTAGTTTTAGACTCCCCTACCTTTGGGAAAAGATATTGACTATCTACCTTGTCTATGCCCCTCATTATTTTATAGATCTCTATAAGGTCACCCCTCAGCCTCCTACGCTCCAGAGAAAAAAGTTCCAGTCTATTCAGCCTCTCCTTATAACTCAATCCATCAGGTCCCGGTAGCATCCTAGTGGAAGGTTAAGATACCTAAACGGTAACTTGGTAAATTTAAGTTAACTAAATGGGTAGGTTAAGTCTAATACAGGGACAAAGTGTTCAGTATCTCTGGGAAGAATGACCCTTTCTCACTCAGTAAAATATTTATACACAATGAAGTTTTAAAATTATTCCTCTCTTGTGCAGTCAATAAGAAATTTCAGGATTGTGTACTTTGGATTTCTGAAGTCTGTGATTTTTCTTCCCATTTCTTTTAAGATCCTTGGAATATTGTTGATCAGACTTCACCCAGCCGGTCGCTGACCATTTGTGCCAACCATAGCAGTGTGTCAGACTACATGCAGCTTGTCCTAGAGAAGGCCCGGACCATGTACGATGCCCATGCCTATCTCCACTGGTACTGGAAGCATGGCTGTGAAGAGGGAGACTTCTTACAGGCCTTTGAAACTCTGGACTCTGTGGTGGAGGAATACAGTGCTGCAAGAGATCAATGACCATCCACCTCACTGATTTGCAGCTATCATTAATGAACGTTGATGTAAGGGACAGGAAGGGCAGGGACTCAGCGCTGGCCTTTCTCCTGTAGGATGTCAATTATTATCCTGCTTAGTCTCCTGGTTTGAAATATGGGCAGTCACAGCACAATGTGGGCAATGGAGAAATGTGACACTTGTTCATTCTGATGTTGTGCATGAGGCACAGCATTGAGAGATTTTATTCTGGTGTCAGCTACGCTGTCCCAGTCCTGGGAGTGTTGAATGTTGACTAAACTACAGTCTTTAGCTCCTCAGCCTTTTGGCTAAGATCAAGTGTAGTTTTACTGTGCTGCACTTGATAGAAGTCAATGAGGTTACACTGAGACTTCATTTGAAGCAATTTTTTAAAACGACATCTAGACCTTTTGGCTAAGATGCAAATAGGATCAAGCACTTGGAGGGGGTACAATGCCTGCTCCTATCAGCTTGGAATATGTAGATTGAGCCCAAAACAGGAAGAGGGCAGCATCTCTTGTCAGTTTGGAGCTGTAATGTCTCACTGGTCGAGACTTTGAATTGGACTTGATTGGATATAACCAAAAATGTCTTTAGTGCGACATTCAACCCAGCTCTATCTTTTTAATATGGAAAGCATTAATTTCAGTCAGGTCAGTGAATTTGAGTGTCCAAGACCACTGTCTTATTGACAAATCAGTAAGATTGCAGGTTTATTGGTTGCTCTAGTGCTGAGGTTATGAGAGTGCCCTAAGTGGTTGTGTGCCGGTGGGCTGGGAAGTTAAAATAACAAGCAGTGCTCCACCCCCGATCACCATCCAAAGTTCAGCGAACTCAGTCGAGGCTGTAGAAGGAACCCTGGACTATGCACTGAAATTAGATCACTGAGTACAGACTGATAGTTGAACCCTGTCTGTGTGACACAGTACTTGATGAGCCAGTGCATTCATTCACTTTGCCACCAGGGGTATCACAACCCTACATCTTAGAACAGTTTAAAAATAAAATTAAACATACTTGCAGGTAATGAAACACAACTTGTGGATCTTGATTGATTGATTTATTTAACTTTGTACAGAAATTGTTTTGGGAGCTGCTGGCCTAAAAATTTATTGCCAGTGATTTTATTTCTAAAAAAACCTGTTATGAAACAGTATTTACTCTTTATGGCGAAGACCTGGTGGATTCCTTTTGGCTTTTGTTTCCTTCATGGATAACTCCATCGTTAGGTGGCACTAAGGATAGAGGGTGGTTTGTTCTTGATACTGTGGGTGATCATTCCTGGTTTCTTGTTGATTGGTACTGATTCAGGCTTAACCATGGCTTTCATGTAATTATGCTGGAGGAAGGAAGAAAATCACAGTGAAATAACAAAGAAGAAGAAGGAACAATACAGCCCAGGAACAGGCCCTTCAGCTCACCAAGCCTGCGCTGATCACGTTGTCCTATCTAGACCCATTCACCCGTATCCCTCTATTCCCCACCTGTTACATGATCTTGACATGCCAACTAGCAAGAGACACAAATCTTATTTATACAGAGCCTTGGTCTGGAGTATTGAATTGAATTTTAGACATCCAAACTCTGGAAGGATAGACTAGGCATGGAGCAGGTACAGTGGAGGTTCACCAGGATTATACCGGGGCTTAATGAGTTAAATAAGCTTGGCTTGTTTTCAAACAGAAAACGCTAGAAAGACTTCGCAGAATCTGCTAGAGAGAGAAAAACAGAGTTAATGGGCCGGATTTTCTGGCCTCGCTCCAAAACCGGAAAATCCCGCCCAAGGTCAATGGAGCTTTTCATGGTCTGTCCCTCGCCAGCTCCAAATCCCATGGCAGGCAGGACGGTAAAATTCTGGCCAATGTTTGAGATTGATGACCTTTCTGATCATAGAAACCCTACAGTGCAGGAGGAGGCCATTTGGCCCATTGAGTTTGCACTGACAACAATCCCATCCAGGCCTTATCCCCGTAACCCTACATATTTACCCCGCTAATCCACACGTCCCGGGAGACTAAGGGGCAATTTAGCACGGCCAGTCAACCTAACCCGCACATCTTTGGGCTGTGGGTAGAAACTGGTGCACCCAGAGGAAACCCACGCAGACACGAGGAGAACGTGCAAACTCCACACACACACAGTGACCCAAGCTGAGAATCGAACCCAGGTCCCTTGAGTTGTGAGGCAGCAATACTAACTACTGTGCCACCTGTGATGAAGATGGTGTTTAGACACTGAGTACCAATGTAGGTCATTGAGAACAGGGTTGATGAATGAGTGGAAATTTGTGCAAGTTGAGATTTGGTCAGCAGATTATATGTCCAGTCCAAGATGGTGTGTGTCGTGGAGGTAAACGTCCAGGTAATGGGGTGTCCTTGTTATTCTCGGAGCTAAAGGATGTGGGCCTGGTAGTAGCAACCAAACTCCCAAGTGCCTGTTCCAGCTTTCTGTTAATTAGCCTAAGGCTCCTACTGTCTCTCACGTTTTCCCATTACCCTTTAAGTTCCTTTGCTTCAGTTATTTACTGAATTGTCCTTTAAAAGACACAACAATCTCCCTGTGACAAAAGCATTCACACTGGTTTTGGGTACAGTAGTGTAATGGTTCTGTTACTAGATTACTCAGTAAGAGTTTTAACAACAGGTTAAAGTCCAACAGGTTTATTTGGTAGCAAATGCCATTAGCTTTCGGAGCGCTGCGCCTTCGTCAGATGGAGTGGAAATGTGCTCTCAAACAGGGCACAGAGACACAAAATCAAGTTACAGAATACTGATTAGAATGCGAATCCCTACAACCAACCAGGTCTTAAAGATACAGACAATGTGAGTGGAGGGAGCATTAAGCACAGGTTAAAGAGATGTGTATTGTCTCCAGACAGGACAGCCAGTGAGATTCTGCAAGTCCAGGAGGCAAGCTGTGGGGGTTACTGATAGTGTGACATAAATCCAACATCCCGGTTTAGGCCGTCCTCACGTGTGCGGAACTTGGCTATCAGTTTCTGTTGAGTTTATGTCACACTATCAGTAACCCCCACAGCTTGCCTCCTGGACTTGCAGAATCTCACTGACTGTCCTGTCTGGAGACAATACACATCTCTTTAACCTGTGCTTAATGCTCCCTCCACTCACATTGTCTGTATCTTTAAGACCTGGTTGGCTGTAGAGATTTGCATTTTAATCAGTATTCTGTAACTTGATTTTGTGTCTCTGTGCCCTGTTTGAGAGTAGATTTCCACTCCATCTGATGAAGGAGCAGCGCTCCAAAAGCTTATGGCATTTGCTACCAAATAAACCTGTTGGACTTTAACCTGGTGTTGTTAAAACTCTTACTGTGTTTACCCCAGTCCAACGCCGGCATCTCCACAGCATGACTAGATTACTCAGCAGAGACATACACTAATAATCCAGAGGCCATAAACAAAGACCATCCTGGCAGATTGAGAATATGAATTCAATAAAAGCAGCTGTAAATACAAAGCGGATATAAGTTAAAGAGGTCATGAACTTGTAAAAACACAACTCTTTCACTAATGTCCTGTAGGGAAGGAAATTTGAGTCCTTATTGAGCTGGCTGATATCGAGTGTATCCAACAGATTGATGTGATGTATCAAGTGTGTGGGTGAAGAGATTTTGCATGCTTTTTTCCGTTTGTGTGTGCTAGTTTGCTTCTTATTTTCACATTGCTGCTATGGATTACAGAGAGCCGAATGTGCAAGACTTTGTCAGTGGACAGCCTCTCCATCGGCAAGTTCTCAGCTGTGCCTCCCTGTGGCAACGCACAGGAACTGCATCCTTTGTGGCCTCCGGCTTGTACTGCAGTATTCATATGGATAGTCCAGTACAGTTTCTGGTGAATGGTAACCCCAAGGATGCTAATAGCTGCTACTATGAGCTTTCAGTACAAAACAAAAATCATTGGGACATTAAAAACAGATTGTTTATTTATTTTCTTTGAATATTTCTCATTGCCAGATATAAAAATACTGAAAATGGCAACAAAGGCTGTCTGGCTGACCTTCAAGCATCACTCAAATGGGTAATGAGTTTCTTTGCTTTCCAGATGGCATAGGAAGGCAGTACGTCACAAGATTGGATATGTTGGCCAACTAATGGCTGATGTGTGGTAGCATGTCATGTGACGAAACCAGGAATATATTTAATCGCAGCTGGCAATGCTATTGGTCACCCTTTCTCCAATCACATGTTTATGGTAGGGAATAAAGAATTAATTGTCTGTCCCTCACCCCCTCCCCCAACATTTTCTTTTATTCTTACTGAGCGCTATCCCAGAAGTTTCATCTGACTGTCTGCTCAGCCGTTCACCTACCCTCTGTTCCAGCTTCATCCTTGCTTTATAAAATGCCATAGAACCGGGATTTTCCATCAGGATTTTATCTTGGATGCGTTGAAACTTCTCCTTATCATCTTCTTCCTAGGTGGATGGAAGACACAGAGAAATAAAACCAAGATAGTTTGCCCTTCGCAGCAATGCTGTCCACTCAGCTCCTGAAGGTGCAGGTTGGGGTGGCACAGTGGTTATCACTGCTGCCTCACAGCGCCAGGGACCCAGGTTCGATTCCCAGCTTGGGTCACTGTCTGTGTGGGGTCTGCACGTTCTCTGCATAGGTTTCCTACCACAGTCCAAAGACGTGCTGGTTAGGTGCATTGGCCATGCTAAATGCTCCCTCAGTCTACCCGAGCAGGCGCCGGAGTGTGACTACTAGGGGATTTTCACAGCAACTGCAGTGTGAATGTAAGCCTACTTGTGACTAATAAATAAATTTTTACTTTAGGATTGAGAGGGTTTTTCTCTGCAGGTGACAGGCTTCATGCAAAAAAACCCTCTTTTCAAACATTTCCCATTTTTTCTCCCACTCTCAGCTTTAGACGTATTAAACATTGGTTTTCATTTTTACTGATATACTTAAGGTTTGCTCCAATATCTGTATGGGTGCTCACTCACACTTGTTGCAATCCCTGCATTTAATTTAAATACTCGCCCACCAATCTATCCCTCCAGCCCGCCAATGCCTCCAACCTCCTCTTTTGTTTCGGTGGGTCAAATCTGATATGCATAATATGTATAAACTGCTTTTGTTCTAAAGGGTCTTTCACTGCATGAGGGTTCAACCTCCTGATGCCTTATATCAAACCCTTAAGGACCAAATCACCCTCCCTTTGTCTCCCTTCATTAACGTGAATAGTATTTCACAAATTACTACACAAGGTATGTTTTTAAACTTCCTTCCTAATGTCCCATGGTTACTTCTGCTGATATTATTTCTTCCTTCATGGATGACAACAACTGGATCTTCACTTGCTCTCTCTACTATTCTGACGAGCCAGATGCTAGACCATGTACCAGGGAAGCAACACGCCATCCATTGTTCTGGGTCCAACTGGACACAGTTCTATCCGTAAACTCCTAATATCACAACTTTCTCTTTTCCCTCCTTCCCTGACAGGTTGCTGGATTGCCCAATGTATCAGGAGGTTGAACTCTCATGCAGACTGACCCTCTTCCTCTAGGTAACCGGAGCTCAAAGAAACTTCTGCCCCCTCCCCCAACGAAAGTGTGACTTGTGACGTGTTGCTAACCAAGCCCAACTACTTCATCCTTGACTTTAATCAACTAGCTTGCAGTTGTTGCAGGAAAAATGCTCCTGTACCATCGGAAAAGCATGTTACAAGTTTTGCAATAAACAAAGTATTCCACCCTCATGCAACTTTCAAGGGTATGGAGAATGAACAGGAACTTAAACTAGTTGGAATATTAAAGATTATGGGATGAGAATACAACAGTGGGATTAGACTAGGCAAAATATTAAAGGATATGAGGGGAGAGCAGGAGTGGTGTTAGATTAAATAAAGTGATCCAAGAGCAATATTAGACTAGGTAGAATATTAAAGAATATGGATATTGAGCAGGAGAGCGGAACTAAATTAGGAGGGATGTGAAAGGGTATGAGAGTGAGCAGGAAAATGGTATTAAAGTAGGAGTTGGAAGGGTCTGAGAAGCAAGCAAGATACGGGGTTTACATTAGGAATTAATGAAGGGAAGAACATTAGTGCTGATTTGAAAGGCTGAATGGCTATGCTTCTTGTTGGGCCGGGCTAACCGTATAGCAAGACTAGGAGGAGGCAGAATATACATATGTGGTGTAAGCCATCCTGAGATACTTACCAGAGATAGCATCCTGGAGTTTGGGATCAATCCTGGTTGGATGCTATCTTTATGTGGTGCATTTCGAACATCTTCAGAAATGAGAAAAGACTCATTGTACCAAATATTAAACTCTGCACCAGAAAAAAACAACAATATAAATCACTCTTTAAATCACAACTGCCAAATCCTTCCCACTTTTCTGACAATTTATACAATTGGCTTATTGGGCTTCAGCCTGCCTTTATTTCTGAGCCGAGTCATGGAGTGTCAACAGTGTTTTGAATCTGGGGACATCACAGGTGACTGGCTCTCATCCTCAACCTATATTCAAAGACAGAATTGCTTCAAGTGTCAGGTCACTGGGGAATGATTTGAATTAAGTACCCTGGCTAATTTCTCCCCTCCCTAATCCAGGGCACTGGGCAATTTTAGCATCTGATTAAGATTTTAAAATGTATTTCTGAACCGCTTCACCTTGGGAGCTGAAGCTTTTATTGTTCCAGCCATCGACATTCTTGTCTCTTGTTATCTCTGAAGCTCTTGCTATTCACTTCTTGGTTGTCCTTGGTATCGCTAGCCCAGTTTGGTCTGTACAGGTGGAAATGAGTGAGGATATAGAGACAGAGAGAGACCTAGTGGTGCAGGTACATGGTTCCTTGAAAATCGTCGCAGGTAGACAGGGTGGTGAAGAACGTGTTTGGCAAACTTGCCTTCATCTGTCAGAGCACTGAGTACAGGATTTGGGACATTACGTTACAACTGTACAACACACTGGTAAGGCCACGTTTGAAGTACTGCGTACAATTCTGGTCACTCTGCAATGGGAAGAAATTTATTAAACTGGAAAGGGTGCAAAAAAGATTTACAAGGATGTCACCGGGACTGGAAGGTTTCAATTATAAGGAGAGGCTGGATAGGCTGGAACTTTATTTCCCTGGAGTGTAGGAGGATGAGGACTAACCTTATAGAGGTTTATAAAATCATGAGGGGCACAGATAAGGTGATTAGCCAAGGTTTTTTCCCAGGGTAGGAGAGTCAAAAACTAAAGGGCATAGGTTTAAGGTGAGAGGGGAAAGATTTAAAGGTGACCTGAGGGGCAACTTTTTCACACAGAGAGTGGTGCATATATGGAATGAGCTGTCAGAGGAGGTAGGCACAATTACAACATTTAAAAGACATTTGGACAGGTATATGGATAGGAAAGGTTTAGAAGGATATGTACCAAATGCAGGCAACTGGGACTAGTTCAGTTTAGGAAACCTGGTTGGCATGGACAAGTTGGGCCAATTTACTCAGAGAGTGGTTGGGGTGTAGAATGGACTGCCTGCAGGGATAGTGGAGTCAGAAACTTTAGGAACATTTAAGAAGCTATTGGATAGGCACATGGAGTACTTCGGGATGATAGGGAGGAAATAGCTTGATCTGGGTTTCAGACAAAGCTCGGCACAACATCGTGGGCCGAAGGGCCTGTTCTGTGCTGTACTGTTCTATGTTCTAAAAAGGCCTGTTTCTATGCTGTACATCTCAATGACTCTATGGCCGTGATTTTACCGGTTCACCCAGCCCATCGATAGGATGAGCAAGCCAGTAAAATCATGTGAGCGGTGAGAAATCAGGGTTGCAGCTGATTTCTCGGCTCTCGTGATCTTACCAGAACCAGATTTTCGGCGCATTCAACCTTGCACCCATTTCTGGCGAGTGGAGCTCCAAGGTCACGGCAGGACAATCCGACATTAAACCCATGCCTGCTAATTTATTGCACTAAGTGCTGCATTCTACAGTGGAAAGACGCACCATTGACATTGGCAGGTCCAACATCCCTTTTCCCATTCACATCAAACACTGCTGATTTCTGGGATGATTTCGCCTGCATGGGAAAATTGACTACAGCATCATGGTACATGAAATCACCAAATGGAGATAGTAATAAGGAACGTGAGAGTGGTAGATGAATAAATACTATGCTTTAGAGCTGTGTCCTAGAATTCCAATGGCTGTGTTGCCTGCCTAGTGCAAGGCTTAAGGTTTATTCCTCCGAGGTGGAAAAGATTTTGGTATGGGAAGGCATTATTCCATTGGAACATGTTTCACATAAACTGAGCCTAGACCAGTGTCCTGACAAATCAAGCAACAATCCAAATTGTGTTTGTTTTAAGGCAATCCCCCACCCCCACAGGGTCATCTGTCAATGTTCTTAAGTTTTGTTTTCACTGAGCACGAATCTCTGCTGTCCTGTAAACACATTTTGCTATCTTACCTTTATGCCATTACTAGCATCTTCTACAACCCTTAGCAATGCCATCAACACTTCCTAAACATCTTTGCATAACTCTCCTGGCACAGTGGCAGTGATTAGCACTGCTGCCTCACAGCACCAGGGACCCGTGTTTAATTCTGGCCTTGGGTGACTGTGGGAGTTTGTACATTCTCTCTGTGTCTGTGTGCTCCGGTTTCCTCCCACAGTCCAAAGATAGAGTCATAGAGGTTTACAGCATGGAAACAGGCCCTTCGGCCCAACTTGTCCATGCCGCCCCTTTTTTTAAACCCCTAAGCTAGTCCCAATTGCTCGCATTTGGCCCATCTTACCCATGTAACTGTCTAAACATTTTTTAAAAGACAAAATTGTACCCACCTCTACTACTACCTCTGGCACCTTGTTCCAGACACTCACCACCCTCTGTGTGAAAAAAATTGACCCCCTGGACCCTTTTGTATCTCTCCCCTCTCACCTTAAACCTATGCCCTCTAGTTTTAGACTCCTCTATCTTTGGGAAAAGATATTGACTTTCTAGCTGATCTATGCCCCTCATTATTTTATAGACCTCTATAAGATCACCCCTGAACCTCCTATGCTCCAGAGAAAAAAGTCCCAGTCTATCCAGCCTCTCCTTATAACTCAAACCATCAAGTCCCGGTAGCATCCGAGTAAATCTTTTCTGCACTCTTTCTAGTTTAATAATATCCTTTCTATAATAGGGTGACCAGAACTGCACACAGTATTCCAAGTGTGGCCTTATCAATGACTTGTACAACTTCAACAAGACGTTTCAACACCTGTATTCAATGTTCTGACTAATGAAACCAAGCATGCCGAATGCCTTCTTCACCACTCTGTCCACCTGTGACTTCACTTTCAAGGAGCTATGAACATGTACCCCTCGATCTCTTTGCTCTGTAACTCTCCCCAACGCCCTACCATTAACTGAGTAAGTCCTGCCCTGGTTCGATCGACCAAAATGCATCACCTCGCATTTATCTAAAGTAAACTCCATCTGCCATTCATCAGTCCACTGGCCCAATTGATCAAGATCCCATTGCAATCCTAGATATCGGTTGCACGGTGGCACAGTGGTTAGCACCGCTGCCTCACAGCTCTAGAGACCTAGGCTTGATTCCTGGCTTGGATCACTGTCTGTGTGGTGTTTGCACGTTCTCCCCATGTCTGCGTGGGTTTCCTCCGCATGCTCCGGTTTCCTCCCACAGCTTGAAAGACATGCTGGTTAGCTGCATTGACCCGAACAGGCGCCGGAGTGTGGCGACAGTAACTTCATGGCAGTGTTAATGTAAGCCTTACTTGTAACTATTAAACAAACTTTAATTACTTTTTTAAGATAACCTTCTTCACTGTCCACTATGCCACCAATTTTGGTGTCATCTGCAAACTTACCAACCATGCCTACTAAATTCTCATCCAAATCATTAATATAAATGCCAAATAACAGTGGACCCAGCATCGACCCCTGAGGCACACCACTGGTCACAGGCCTCTAGTTTGAAAAACAACCCTCTACAACCACCCCCCTGTCTTCTGTCATCAAGTCAATTTCATATCCATTTAGATACCTCACCCTGGATCCTGTGAGATTTAACCATGTGGTACCTTGTCAAAGGCCTTGTCAATGTAGACAACATCAACTGCACTGCCCTCATCTACCTTCTTGGTTACCCCTTCAAAAAACTCAATCAAATTTGTGAGACAAGATTTTCCACTCACAAAGCCATGCTGACTGTCCCTAATCAGTCCTTACGTCTCTAAATGCCTGTAGATTCTGTCTCTCAAAATACCTTCTAACAACTTACCTATTGCAGATGTGAGGTTCACCGGCCTGAGGTTCCCAGGCTTTTCCCTGCAGCCCTTCTTATACAAAAGGCACAACGTTTGCCACCCTCCCATCTTCAGGTACCTCACCTGTGACTATCGATGATTTAAATATCTCTGCTAGGGGACCCGCAATTTCCTCCCTAGCCTCCCACAGTGTTCTGGGATACACTTCATCAGGTCCCGGGGATTTATCTACCTTGATGCGCTTTAAGACTTCCAGCACCTCCTTCTCTGTTATGCGTACACTCTGCAAGACATTACTATTTATTTCCCCAAGTTCCCTAACACCCATGCCTTTCTCAACAGTGAATAATGATGAGAAATAAAAATTTATAATCTCATCCATCTCTTGTCCTCTATCTCTCTCCACAGATGCTGCCAGACTGCTGGTTTTTTCTGGCATTTTCTGTTTATATTTCAGATTTCTAGCATCTGCAACACTTTGCTTTTATTAGAGAAAATAACTATTGTTTCACATGAGTCCAGAGTCTAGAATCAAAACTCCAGTGGTGTATTCCTTCACAGAGGTCATCAGGCTGAAAACTGATGCTGGATAATCCACTTTTCCAGTGGAGATGACTTCCATGGTGATAAAAGCAAAATACCATGGGTGCTGGAAATCTGAAATAAAAGCAGAAAATGCTGGAACAGCTCAACAAGTTTGGCAGCATCTGTGAACAGAAACCAGCATTTTTTTGCTTTTATTTCTGACCTCCATGGCAAGATGGGCACACAAAGGCGAATTTGTCTGTAGGTGATGGTACAGAAGTTCATAAGTTCCAGTGGAATAGATGGGGCCGGGCATTCAAACCTGCAACAGAGCTCTGTTTCTGAGCTATTACCTGGTTGATGGTCTGCTTTGCAGCTCCACAAGACAGGGTAACTGGTTCTCCCAGCTACAGGGGTCAAGTGATATGATTTTCACTTTACCCCTTTGTTTTGGACAAAAGGATATATATTCCTTTGTCTAGATTCTTGAGACGGTTCATATTTCAACTATTAATTATTTCAAAGCGGTTTCACAGTCTTTGTCCCATCAGACCGTTAGCCGGGGCTGGGCTTAGAAATGTAAATAGCCTTTGTACAATTTCCTTGGATTTGATCTCTGCATTAAAAGGGGTCATTAATGTCTCACAGAGATAATGAGATAGCAGCCAGTGTGAATGCCAGGATGCTCCTTTTGTTTGAATCATAGCTTCAATCATTTTAAAGCTTTTGTCTAGTTTTTAAGATTTCATAAATTCGCCATCGTGAACGCACGTGCACACGCACATGCGCACACTTGCAACTTATGGACATGACACTAACAAGAATATCTGTCTGGGCCTTTCAGAAGCCTGAAATGATATACTGTTAGATCTCCACTATGTTCTGCAAATGAAGGTTCAGCATTGGAATATACTGTGTAAATGGTGAAGCACAAAGTAATACTTTATAGGCGTTTATGACAGTGTGATAACCCCCACGAGGTCCATGGGGAATCACTGATCTGTGGGACTCGTTGAGTAGGAGTTCCCCTGGTAACTGGCGGCCTGCCAAGCTGGAACTCATTACCTGAGCCTTTTATAAGGCAGGCCCAGAGCCTGCTGAACTGTAGTCCCAGGCAGGAAACTAGTGTGTGTACACCACCGTAGGGGTTTTACTTTGCATTCTGTGAAAAACTATGTTCTTTTCCAGTCGGGCTTCCTGAGTCATTGCAGACAGCATACACACGAGTCAAATTATAGTTTGGTCACAGGATTCAAGAGTTGAGAGAGCAGAAAGCATTTACAGAGGACCTAGGATTGTGGCTGGGATTTCTCGTCTAATTGGTTTTGTAAGAGTACATTTATTTCGTAACTTACCATGTCTCTCAGAAATGCCTCAAAATACCTCACTTCCAAGGAATCTTTTGTGTGCAAAGCAAGATCCCACAAATAATGCCATGAAGAACAAACAGTAAGTCTTTCCTTGGTGCGGGGTGGGGGAATGTTGGCCAGGACACCTTCCTAGTGTTCTTTCAATAGTACCATAACATCTTTAAAATCCATCTGAGCCACTAAGTACAGAGTCTCATCTTAAATTCGGACAATTCAACAATACAGCATTGCCCTTAGGTGAGCATTCACTTTGGATAATATACACCGAGTTCTGTTTTATGGTATTACTGTTTCTGATCAGAGTATCTGCTGCTGTTGAATCCCAGCACAACTGTGGGCTGTGTAGCCTTCCCTTACCTGTCAGTAGCCGCAGCCTGCACTGGTCCACCAGTTTGTGGCAGTACTGAACCTCCACCCGCAGATCTCGCAAAGTATCAAAGTCTTGCCGGTAATGGTGTTTCAGATCCTTCAGCTGCATGATCAAATTGAACTCATCTTCATCGATTACTGGATCACCTTGTTCATTCACATATTCACCTGTTGGACATGGAAACGATCCAACAATCAAACAAGTTTGAGTATTTTCAGGCTATGGTCCTTCACATGTAACTCTGGTATAAGCGCAATGAGCTTTTTGAGGATAATAGATGACACTGAGCCAAGTGAAACTCTGGTACAAAGGGGAAATCATGTTTGATGAGTCTATTGGAACTCGTTGATAATGTAACCAGTAGAGTTGACCGAGGAGAACCAGTGGATGTGGTTTAGTTAGACTTTCTGAAGGCTTTCGACAAGGTCTCACATAGCAGACTACTATGTAAATTTAAAGCACATGGGATTGCAGGTAATGTCTTGAGATGGATAGAAAGCTGGTTAGCGGATCGGAAGCAAAGAGTTGGCATAAATGGATCTTTTTCTGATTGGCAGTCAGTGACTAGGGGGGTTCCACAGGGATTGGTGCTGGAACCCCAACTGTTCACATTATATATTAATGATTTGGAAGAGGGAATTAAATGTGTTATCTCCAAGTTTGCAGATGATACAAAGTTGAGTGGGAGGGTAAGCTGTGAGGAGGATGCAGAGATCCTTCAGTGTGATTAGGACAGGCTGAGTGAGTGGGCATATGCAGTATAAATGTGGATAAATGTGATGTTATCCACTTTGGTAGCAATAATAGGAAGACAGATAATTACTCGAATGGGTGTAATTTGAGAGAGGTGGATACTCAATGAGACGTTGGTGTACTTGTGCATCAGTCGTTGAAAGTAAGCGCGCAGGTACAGGAAGCAGTAAGGACGGCAAATGGTATGTTGGCCTTCATAGCAAGAGGATTTGAGTACAGAAGAAGAGATGTTTCACTGCAATTGCACAGGGCGTTGGTGAGACCACACCTGGAGTATTGTGCATAGTAAGAAGTCTCACAACACCAGGTTAAAGTTCAACAGGTTTATTTGGAATCATGAGCTTGTGGAGCGCTGCTCCTTCCTCAGGTGAGTGGAGAGTTGGGTTCACAAACATGGCATATAGACCTGTTGGACTTTAACCTGGTATTGTGAGACTTCTTACTGTGCCCACCCCAGCATCTCCACATCATGGAGTACTGTGTGCAGTTTTGGTGTCCTTATCTGAGGAAGGATGTCCTTGCTATAGACGGAGTACAACGAAGGTTTACCAGGCTGATTTCCGGCACGGCATGTCTACCACATGAGGCGAGACTAAGTCGGTTAGGATTATAGTAATTAGAGGTTCGAAGAGTGAGAGAGCATCTCTTAGGAACTTATAAAATTCTAACAGGGTTAGACAGGGTAGATTCAGAAAGAATGTTCTCAATGGTGGGGGTGTCCAGAACTAGGGGTCATAGTTTGAGGATAAGGGGTAAAGCTTTTAGATCTGAGGTGAGGAGAAACTTGTCCACCTGGAGAGTGGTGAATGTGTGGAATTCATTACCACAGAAAGTAGTTGAGGCCAGAACGATGTCAGATTTGAAGAAGAAATTAGATATAGCTCTGGGGGCTAAAGAGATGAAGGGATATGGAGGGAAGGGGAGGATCAGGATATTGAATTTAATGATCAACCATGATCATAATGAATGGTGGAGCAGGCTCGAAGGGCTGATTGGCCTACTCCTGCTTCTAGTGTCTGTTTCTATGTAATGAATTGCACAGTATATCTGAATTATATACAGCTTAAAAGGTAGCTGGTAATGAACTATGTTGTCTATTGTATCTGCCCTATGGTTGGCCCTCTATTATTTGCTGCATTGTCCAAGTAATCATTCTTCATGCATGAGTGGTGTTAGCTATTTGATCATGAAAAGCATCACACACCAGTCTAATTCTGTCCTTGTCTGAATCCGACATGGGGATCATCAGACAGCTGTCAAAACAGGAACTCTGGTTCATTTACCCTACGCCTAACATGCTTTGGTTGAACATAGCTAACTTACCGCACACTAGGAAATTGAAATCATATCTTCCTCATTTGTCTACCCATTGGTGTGGCCATGATGTGGAGATGCCGGCGTTGGACTTGGGTAGGCACCAACGTCGGCATCTCCACATCATGGCTACCGCCGACACCGCAAACTGCCGGCTCAAAGTGGAGAGGATCTCCAAGAAGATCGCGCATATCGACACAGACATCAAGTTTCTACAAAGATGCAAGAAAGCAGACATTATCTTGTAATTGAGTCTGTGTTTATATATGCCCTGTTTGTGAACCCAACTCTCCACTCACCTGATGAAGGAGCAACGCTCTGAAAGCTTGTGCTACCAAATAAACCTGTTGGATTTTAACCTGGTGTTGTGACACTTCTCATTGGGGTGGGGGAACTGGGAACATAATGTGAACAAAAACCTTCTTTCTCCTTGCAAGAGAAGTCACCAGCAGTGAAGTCATAAAGTTGTATGCTGGATGAAGGCCTGGGGACCAAGGGTAAAAAGGGCCAATTCTGGAAAAGTTCAAATATCATAGCATCCTATTGCTCGGTCTTAGCTCAGACTTACACCTTTGATGCTAAGATAGATGACATGTCTCACCTCCATGATTGTCCTCGAGTTACACAGCCTTGTGGCATTACCTTGGTCCCTTTGGTCTCGTTTCTTGAGGTTGAGTGCCCGGTTAGTGATGTCAATTTCCTCCTTGATGTTGTTGATCCTCTCAGTCAGCATCTTCAGGTTATTCCTCTTTTCACTGAGAATATGTTTGTTCTCCATCAAGATGCGGTTAATTTCACATCCTCTCTCATTTTTAAACATATCAAACATTAATGATTTTGGTGGAGGAGAACTGCGTCACAGAAAGGAAAAATAGAAATCAGAAATAAAAATAAAATAATTAGGCATAATTGGATTAAACTGGTTTTGCTAAATATTATCTTTATCTTTTATTTACTTCCTTTGGCTTCACTCTTCTCCAAAGATGCTGTCCCATGCTATGGTACAGTTTCATAGACTATTTAACAGTGCAAAGCAAACCCTATCCTGTTGTCACCCCTTTCCAGTAGGGATTATTAGATAGCAATCAGTCCTCATAACATAGCCATTAAAAATCCAGCGACATTCTGGTGAATCTGAGCTGTCACTCCTTCAAGGCAAATTTTGCTTTTTGAGGATTGGTGAAGACTTAGAACAGTATTTAATCTATGGGTGGTACAGTGGCACAGTGGTTAGCACTGCTGCCTCACAGTGCCAGGGACTCTGGTTCGATTCCCAGTTTGGATTACTGTCTGTGTAGAGTTTGCACATTCTCCCCGTGTCTGTGTGGGTTTCCTCCAGGTGCTCCGGTTTCCTCCCACAGTCCAAAGATGGGCAAGTTAGGTTGATTGACCATGCTAAATTGACCCTAGTTTCGGGGGGATTAGCAGGGTAAATATTTGGGGCTACGGGTATAGGGTGGGATTTTTGTCGGTGCAGTCTCGATGGGCCGAATGGCCTCCTTCTGTACTGTAGGGATTCTATGAAAGCCTTCGCCTCCAGGTTTAGAGGTCTCCTTCCCACCTCTGCCTGATTAAATCTAGGGCAGGAAGGCTCATGGATGCCCTTTCCACCCGGGCACTAACTGAGGCCCTCAAATGGGCAATTAAAGCTTGTGGGGGGTCGGGGGGGGGGGGGGGGGGGGGGGTCCTCAATCTTGTGGGGGAGCTCCTCATGTCCAGAGTGCCAGAGATCTGGAGTGAAAACTTGGCTGTGCAGTCGGACAGCTGAAACTGACACTCTGACAAATTATCGGGCAACTCCTCTCATGATGTTTGAATGTTTTTGCGAAAGCATTCATAGAATCAAATACATAGGGGCCAGGGCAAATTTAGTTTACTATGTAGAATTTTACTTAGAACTTTAAATCTGAAAATGAAACTGCAAGTTAGTTAAGATCCCCAGTTAATAGTCAGCAGCCCCTAACTCGATCACTTTAAAGTGGTTGCCTGAATAGGTGTTAATTACTGTAGCAGGAAACTAAATTAGCATTTGTAACTTGGGAATAAGTCATAAACTCAATACAGTATCCAGTATTCACAATTGCATAGAGTATGGAGCACAAAATGATTACAGAAGTGAGTGCTTTGTAAACAGGGTGCTAAAGTCAGGAATTTGGTATAAGTGGGAATTAGGTGCATTAGGTGGGAATTAGGTTTTATCTCTGATAATTGACGAGTGTTTTTCTTTTGTCTCTAAGCAAAGAAACTGTAATGTGCTATGACTTTATTAGTACAGTAACTAATAAACTGATTGTATCAATAAACAGGGTTGATAAACAGGACAGGAGCTGGTGTGCAGTAACTGTCACATGTTTTTTTTATTCATTCGCGGGACATGGGCGCCGCTGGCTGGCCAGCATTTATTGCCCATCCCTGGTTGCCCGAAGGCAGTTGAGAGTCAACCACATTGCTGTGGCTCTGGAGTCACACGTAGGCCAGACCGGGTAAGGATGGCAGATTTCCTTCCCTAAAGGAAACTAGTGAACCAGAAGGGGTTTCCCCGACATCGACAATGGCTTCATGGTCATCAGTAGATTCTTAATTCCAGATTTTTTTTATTGAAGTCAAGTTCCACCATCTGCCGTGGTGGGATTTGAACCTGGGTCCCCAGAACATTAACTGAGTTTCTGGATTAATAGTCCAGCGACAATACCACTAGGCCATCACCCCCCCTTTATGTGGGGAGCATTGTGATCCATATCTGCAGTAAGCTTGAGGAACTCTGGCACAGAGTTTTGAACTGGTTTCAAGCTGCAGATAATGCAGGAAGCGGGGATAGTTACCTTGACACTTTGTTTCACAGCCCTGAAGAAGAACTTTAGAGTGAACCAATGGTCAGGGACCAGAGGGTGTGAGGGAGGTATGGTGACCCAGGATGAGGAGTCTTGGCGAACAGGTTTGATCTGATTTATTATTGTCACATGTATTGGGATACAGTGAAAAGTATTGTTTCTTGCACGCTACACAGAAAGCATTCCATTCATAGAGTACATAGGGGAGAAGGAGAGGAAATGGTGCAGAGTATAATGTTACAGTTACAGATAATGTAGAGAAAGATCAGCTTAATATATGGTAGACCCATTCAAAAGTCTGATGGCAGCAGGGAAAAAGCTGTTTTTGAGTCAGTTGGTACATGTCCTCAGACTTTTGTATTTTTTTCCTGACGGAAGAAGGTGGAAAAGAGTATGTCCGGGTGGAGTCCTTGAGCTTGCTGGCTGCTTTTCCAAGGTAGCGGGAAGTATAGACTGAGTCGATGGATGGGAGGCTGGTTTGAGTGATGGACTGGGCAATGTTCGCAACCCTTTGTAGTTTCTTGCAGTGTTGGTCGGAGTAGGAGCCATACCAAGCTGCGATACATCAGAAAGGAAGCTTTCTATGGTATATCTGTAAACATTGGAGAGAGTTGTAATGGACATGCCAAATTTCCTTAGCTTCCTGAGAAAGTAGAGGCATTGGTGGCTTTCTTAACTATAGCGTCGGCATGGACAGACCAGGACAGGTTGTTGGCGATCTGGACACCTAGAAACCTGAAGCTCTCGACCATTTCCGCTTCATCCCCATTGATGTAGACAGGGACATGTCCTCCACTACATTTCCTGAAGTTGATGACTATCTCCTTCATTTTACTGACATTGAAGGAGAGATTATTGTTGTCGCGCCAGTTCACCAGATTCTCCATCTCTTTCCTGTACTCTGAAACGTCATTGTTTGAGATCCGACCCATTACGGTGATGCCATCAGCAAACTTGAAAATTGAGTTGAAGCGGAATTTGGCCACACAGCCATCGGTGCATAAAGAATATAGTAAGGGACTGAGGACACAGCCTTGCGGGGCATCGGTGTTGAGGATAATCATGGAGGAGGTGTATGAGGTACTTGCTACCCATTAGAACAAGAGGTAAGATTTTAAGAATGGCGCTTGCTATCCCGAGAGTTGGTGCCTAAAGTTCAGCCGCTGACTCTCAAACTCCCACTGACATTTCATGCTCACTTGAGCGTTGACTGGCAGTGGGCGAGATTCTGTCTGTCTTTAGAAGGAAGACCCTTCCACGTCGGCAAAAGAGATTGGCCGACAGCTCTTCAATCTGCCCAGGCACAGCACAGTGGCCAGAAACATCCTGCCTGGAACTAAGTCCCTTTGAAAAGGTATCTCCCTGGGTTCCTGGGGCAGGAGGATAGGGTCACCTGGGAGTGGGGGGGGGGGGGGGGTTTGGAAGGGGTGCGATTGTGGCAGTTGGGGGGGGGGGGGGGGCGGTAAATGGTCCCGGAGCTCCCACGTCCTGGGATGGAGGGCTCCCTATTTCTGAGGGGACCTTCAGAGTGAGCCCCTTCCCCACAACCCCCCTTCCCACCCAAGATGGCGAAAAGGTTTAGCACCCTACCCATCCAGGCTCCTGTCGGCCTAAAAATTGAAGCTGGGCTGGATGACGCCCTTGAGTGGCCACAAGGGCCTTAATAGGTGAATGGGTGGGTTGCCCGCCTGCCCAAGTGTGAAATTGCATCTGGGTTGGGCAGGCATGTTCCTGGTAGAATCCCATCCATTCAATTTTATGTTCCTGAGCTCTGACAAAGTGTCATCTGGATTCAAAACGTTAATTGTATTCTCTCTCCACAGGTGCTGTGAGACCTGCTGAGATTTTCCAGCATTTTCTGTTTTTGTTTCCAATTCCGGCATCCAGAGTAATTGGTTTTTATATCAACCGTGACCTCAGATTCATGTCACGCTACATGTTGTTCGGTGGGGGAAAAATCTCCCTGACTGTCCTGTTTTGACACCATGCATAGCTTGATCACAGGTAGTGTTTAGCACCATATCATTCTGTGATTGTTTGTAATTATCTCTGCCTTGAAATATTGGTTCTTAGGTCATCCCTTCACTTGTTATACAGCCTGTCGTCACTTTACACATACTGATTATACTTAACTGCTTGCATTTGTCTATTAGCACTCATGATTACTTGTAAAGACTTGTTATTCAGCCAGCCTACGCTGTCTGTACTTATCCTTTGACACTCTTGTTTACCTGTTAGTGTTGGGCTATCGTCACTCCGTCTATATATATATATTCTGTGCCAGCGCACCTCGCTTCACTTCACCTGACGAAGCAGCATCGTTCCAAAAGCTTGTGATTTCAAATAAACCTGTTGGACTATAACCTGGTGCCGTGTGACCTCTCAGTTGTGGAATAAGTATTGACCAGGAAATCAAAGATAACTCCCATGTACTTCTTTGACAGTATCATGCAATCTTTTATGTGCACCTAAGACGGCAGACTTTCTTTCATGTCTCGCCTCAAAGAAATAATTAAACTGTAAATAATGGAAATAAACACAATGTCCTGAGAAAGGACATGAGATTGAAGTGGCGATAGGATATGATCAGGTCATTAATATAAGGAGAAAAATGTTTTGCAAAAACCTTGAAGGCCCAAACTGTTTAAAACTGAGAAAACAAAATATAAATTCTATAGATTAAAAAACAGTTACACTTAAGAATGATTGATTCTGCATTTCTTTTGTAATAAGAAGTCATGTAATTAAACACTTGTCATGATCGATAGAGAATTGCAATTCTCGAGGCCACTGAAACTTCAAGTGGGTAGAAACATTTGTTTTCCCATTTTTAGCTTCTATTACCGCCAAGAACATGGACCAGTACATGGAGGGCTGTGACAAGTCCTCGGGGATCAGTGCTGGGACCTTTGCTGTTTGTAATATATAGTAAGAAGTCTCACAACACCAGGTTAAAGTCCAACAGGTTTATTTGGGAGCAAATACCATAAGCTTTCGGAGCACAGCTCCTTCGTCAGATGGGGTGGATATCTGTATAAATGATTTGGAGGAAAATGTAACTGGATTGATTAATAAGTTTGTGGACAACACAAGGGTTGGTGGATTTGCGGAAAGTGGACCCCCCCACCCCCCCGGGGCCCCTGCCAGAGATCAATCTGCCCCCCCCCCCCCCCACCAGAGATCCGTCTGCCCCCCCTGCCTGAGATAAACCTTACCCGTCTCCCTCCTTCCCCCCCCCCCACCGACAACGATCTGGCCTCACTCATCCCCCCAGAGAATGGTCTGGCCTCACTCGCAGCTCCCCCCCCCCCACCCACCCCCCCCAACCAGAGGAACATCTGTCCCTCCTCCTCCTCCCTCCCCACCAGACAACGATCAGCTCCCCCCACCCCCCCCACCCCCCCCCACCACCAGAGATACATTTGACCCGCCTTCCCCTCGCTCCCACCCCACCAGACAATGATCTGGCCTCACTCCCCTCCTCCCCACAAACAGAGAATGATCAGGCCTGCCTCCCTCCTCCCCCTCCCACCACCGATCTGAGTCAGAGAGCCGTTGGAAGCTCGGAACGCACCTCTTCAGCAGCTGGAGTGCCCGATTCAGACTTTTATTTAGCAGGTCCATTACGGCGCAGTTCCAGATTGGCAAATGCGGTGGTAAAGGGGGAAATGCTGATAAAGTTGGGCGGGCAGTTCATTAATTCAATTTAAATGCATGCAAATGCATTTAAATCGCTGTTGTGCCGGTTTTGGGCGCGAATCGAATCGCCGCCAGGTTTCGGTAAAGTGGCAATCTGCGCGGACGCGGATCGCGTTAATGGCCTCACACCCGACCTTACCATGTTTTTGCGGCCGCAATGGTAAAATCGGGCCCATAGTGTTCAATTCTGGTCGCCACACTACCAGAAAGATGTGGAGGCTTTGGAGAGGGTACAGAAAATATTTACCAGGATGTTGCCTGGTATGGAGAGCATTAGCTATGAGGAGAGGTTGGAGAAACCTGGTTTGTTCTCACTGGAATGACGGAGGTTGAGGGGAGACCTAATAGAAGTCTACAAGATTATGAGGAGCATGGACAGAGTGGATAGTCAGAAGCTTTTTCCCAGGGTGCAAGAGTCAATTACTAGGGGGCATAGGTTTAACGTGCAAGGGGCAAGGTTTAAAGGAAATGTACGAGGCAAGCTTTTTTTTACACAGAGGGTAGTGGGTGCTTGGAACTTGCTGTCAGGGGAGGTAGTGGAAGCAGATACGATAGTGAGTTTTAAGGAGTATCTGGACAAATACATGAATAGGATGGGAATACAGGGATACGGTCCCCGGAAGGGTAGGGGTTTTAGTTCAGTCAGGCAGCATGGTCGGTGCAGGCTTGGAGGGCTGAAGGGCTTGTTCCTGTGCTGTAATTTTCTTTGTTCTTTATTTGTATCAAATCACCAAAGTATTTCAGCATTCAATGCAGTTAGTGCAGGATAAAATCCATACTAGCACCAGAACATGACCTTGCTGTATTATGTTTGCAAAGCGAAGCAAAGCCTATGGCAGTGCTTTACGAACAATTTTCCAATGTGACACCATTTCAAGTCACCACCATCTTCTCAGGGGCATTCAAGATGGGCAACGAATGCTCGCCTTGATACCCACATCCCATGAATGAATATTTACATTAAAAATCTTGAATATTAATGTGACTCCAGATACCAACAAAATCAAAACAACAATAAAGCAGCTGGGTAACTTTCAGTAAATATTTAAAGTGCAACATATTATAGATTCAATGTATTATCAACATATAATAATATATATCATACAAATATGAAAATCAGTACTTTGTAAATATATTATTTTATGTACTCATGCACAGCCGAGGTCTCCACATTTCCTGATGACAGAAGACTCAGTGAAGTCCTCACCTCCAACACCATCTTCTTAAACACACACACACCAGCCCTTCTTCTCAAATTCCCTTTCCCCTCACAGTCCCACACAGCCAGCAGCCCCTCTCCCTCACTCGACAGCCCCTCTTCCCAATTCCCTTCCCCCATTGTGGAAACTTGTAATAGGTGAACATGGAGAAAAAGTAAAGAAGCCTGTCAGTGTCTTGTCAACATTTGTCTCCAATTTTAGCAGGAGTGCAGACTTTATAAAGCAATTAGTAACATTCTTGTTGCACATCGATCATATAGTGACCTGAAAACTGATTGGACTTTAAAGACTAGCTTCATGTCTGGGTACCAGTATATTGCACTCACTCAGTTGGTATAGTCATTATATCAACATGTGACAACACACATTTGGCAGCAACAGGTCTGCTCATGACCCAGGCCATGATCACTGAAAGCCTGCTGTGATTCCACTACAACCAGCGGAGATTTGAGCTCCGAGCTTTGACCCCCCACAACTGAACACTGGAGAGACTTTGGCTATTCTGCTCCCTCAACCCCCACTCCAAACCCTGTGGAGACTTGAGTTCACTGCTCTCTCCTCACCACACCCCAAACCTGAGAGACTATGGCTCCGCTGCTCCCTCTCCGAACTCAGAGAAAACCTAAAGGGCAAAACTTCTAGTCTCCGGAAAACCACAGCCCAGGTGTACAACCGAAGATGTGCATTGGGACTCTGCAGAAGTCCTGTTGAACGGACCTATGTGGGAATTGCACAGAAGTTTAAACTTCTGATGGCCAATTCTCCTGCTTCCTCTAATACTGTGTGAGAATTGGAAACTTAGGACAGATCTGTGATACCTTCCTATAACATGGGTAACTCCACAACTAATCACCAATCACATCCTTGATTCCAGACTAGCCCTTCTACCTGACCCAACTATCCTCCTTACCTGACCATCATCCCAACCACCCAGCTACCCACCCGACCACCTGACCATACTCCCAACCACCCACCCAATCTGACTCCACCCACTATCCATTCATCCACCTATTGACTCATCTTACCCACTGACCAATTCAGCCACTCAACCACTCCCCCATTCACTCATCCATTCACTAACATTCAAGACTAGACCTTTAAACTTACTAAATGGCAGCCAGAGCTATAAACTCCACCCCATCAGAGCTCCCCGATAGACACTGCTCTGCACATTTCTGTGAAAGCCAGGATCAGAAGATTGTAGAAGAAATGTACAGCAGTGGAAGAGAAATTTCAAGCACAATGGCAATCGGACTATCATTGTATCTGCGCAGAAGATCCAGGTTGGAGACTTGGGCTCCACAATCTCACCGATCACAACACCACCCATCAACCCCCCACCACAGCTTGTTACACACTGTAGCTCTGTCAAGCAGCCAGCAACAGAGTACTCCCTGCAAATAGCGGAAAGCTTTCATCCCTGAATGTTTCAATAGACAGTGCAACACAATAGAAAGGACACCGGGCCAGTAAGCATTTTGTCTTTTTTTAATAAATTTCTTATCAATGCACCATATCCTTTCAAAAAACACATTCTGAACCCCTTTCTATTGTCCTTACCAGATCACCGCTAAATGTTATTCCCCATGCCGGACCAATCAAATTATGCAATGTCCAACATCACTACAAGAAGAGAATTATACTGTAAATTATACTGATCTCAGAGAGCCCTTGAATTCTATTTCTCGCACTAACGTTTGCCCTGGAACTCCTCTGCTTACCTGGGCTTTGTCTCTTCCAATTTGACAACCGATTCCGACTTTGCAGAATCAGCACTCAGTACCTCGTGTTCTCTCTGTGCTGTATCTTTCTCACTGACAGGAGGAAGAGGAGGCTGTTCTTTCGTCTGCAAAATCAATTCAACATCTCTTCCAGTAATGGAAATTCGTTCCTTCTTGATATTGCTGACATAAACACAAAGTAAGCATCAACATAATTAGAAACAGACAGACATTTGCTAAACCATCAGCATAGTTTAGAAAGGTGAAGTCAATAGTGTTGTCAAACAACACTTACTCAACAATAACTGACTCAGCGATGCCCAGTTGGGTTCTCCTAGGACAACAGCTCATAAGCTCATGACAGCCTTGGTTGAAACATGGACAAAACAGCTGAATTCTAGAGGTGAAGAGAGAGTGACTGCCTTTGAAACAAAGGCAGAATTTGACTGGAATCAATGAGAACAATAGTGGGTGGTGGAGGTGGAAACCTCCACTACCTGGACTCATCTCTAGCACAAAACAAGATGGTGGTTCTTGGTGACCAATCATCTCAGCCTCAGGACATTATCACAGGAGTTCCTCATGCAGTGTCCTAGGTCCAACCATCTTCAGCTCGGAAGTGTGGATTTTTTGCTGATGATTGAGATGTGCTCAGCACCATTCAAACTCCTCGGGTAATCAAGCAGTTCATGCCTGAATGCAATTAGACCTAGTCAATATCCAGGTTTGGGCTGAGAAGTAACAAGTAGCATATATGCCACACAAGTGCCAGACAAATGAACATTTCCAACAAGAGAGTATCTAACCATCTCCCTTTGACATTCAAAGCTCCCACTATCTACATCTTGGAAGTCACAATTGACCAGAAATTTAACTGGACCAGCATGTAAATGTTACGTCCACCAGAGCAGCACTGCTATAGGCAGGGAATGTTTCGGTCAGTATCTCACCTTCTGACTGTCCAAAGCCTGTTTACATCTACAAGAACACATGTCAGGAGTGTGCCAGAATACTCTCCACTTGCCTGAATGAGTACAGCTACAACACTCAAATAATTTGACACCATCCAGAACAAAACAGCCCCATATAAATGGCATCTCATCATTAACAAACATTCACTCCCTGAGCCAGAAGGGCATTGTGACAGCAATGTGTACCATCCACAAGGTGCAGCAACTTGTCAATGCTCCTTTGACAGCATCTCCCCCTCCTACTAAACATCACCAGAGATGTATAGCGTCTTAGAGACTTACAGCATTGAGACAGGCCCTTCGGTCCAACTTGCCCATGCCGCCCAATTTTTACCACTAAGCTAGCCCCAATTGCCCGCATTTGGCCCATATCCCTCTGTACCCACCTTACCCATGTAATTGTCTAAATCCTTTTTAAAAAGACAAAATTGTATCCGCCTCTACTACTGCCTCTGGCAACTCGTTCCAGACACTCACCAGCCTCTGGGTGAAAAAATTGCCCCTCTGGACCCTTTTGTATCTCTCACCTTACACCTATGCCCTCTGGTTTTAGACTCCCCATTGACTGTAGCTGCAAAAGAGGTTTGCTCACCGTTACTTCTCAAGGGCAATTAAGGATGGGCAAAAAATGTTGGCTTTGCCAGTGATGCCTACTTCCCATGAATAAAGGAAAATTGGAATGAATCTAGAATGTTCAGGTTTAAAGATATACTCAGTTAATGGTAGGGCGTTGGGGAGAGTTACAGAGCAAAGAGATCTAGGAGTACATGTTCATAGCTCCTTGAAAGTGGAGTCACAGGTGGACAGAATGGTGAAGGCATTCGGCATGCTTGGTTTTATTGGTCAGAACATTGAATGCAGGAGTTGGAATGTCTTGTTGAAATTGTACAAGACATTGGTAAGGCCACACTTGGAATACTGTGTGCAATTGTGGTCACCCTATTATAGAAAGAATATTATTAAACTAGAAAGAGTGCGGAAAAGATTTACTAGGATGCTACCAGGACTTGATGGATTGAGTTATAAGGAGAGGCTGGATAGACTGGGACTTTTTTCTCTGGAGCGTAGGAGGCTGAGGGGTGATCTTATAGAGGTCTATAAAATAATGAGGGGCATAGATCAGCTAGATAGTCAATACCTTTTCCCAAAGGTAGGGGAGTCTAAAACTAGAGGGCATAGGTTTAAGGTGAGAGGGGAGAGATACAAAAGTGTCCAGAGGGGCAATTCTTTCACACAGAGGGTGGTGAGTGTCTGGAACAAGCTGGCAGAGATAGTAGTAGAGGCGAGTACAATTTTGTCTTTTAAAAAGCATTTAGATAGTTACATAGGTACGATGGGTATAGAGGGATATGGACCAAATGCGGGCAATTTGGATTAGCTTAGGGGTTTAAAATAAAAGGGCAGCATGGACAGGTTGGGCCGAAGGGCCTGTTTCCATGCTGTAAACCTCTATGACTCTATGACTAAAGATAATTATCTAGAATTCCAGCTACTAGCAGGTCTGAAATCTAAAAATAACTCTATAGTAAAATACTAACACTGACAGATACTGACCTAGGTTCTTTGCATTAACTATTACAATGTGGAGGCAGTCAAGAAATTGAATAGGTTAAAAATGAAGAGGAAATAAACATATTATAACGTGACAAATAGATCAAATGCATAGCTGAATGGGTGGTGTGAAGGCAGGGATTTCAATGCACTAGTACTGGGAAAAGAGAGAGATGCTCTGTTTGGACATACCACCCTTAAAGCGGTTTGGGACCACTGTTCTGGTGCATTAAATAACTAGGTGATGGCTTAAACTAATGAAAGGATGTACTGGAGGATTCAGGAAAGGGTAAATTCAACAGCAATAAGAGAAATGTCAAGGCTTTAAAGCAGCAAAGGAATTTTGATAGAAGTCAATAGAGTGTGTCAGAAAAGGGCAGAGAGGAACAAAGGTAATTATTTTTATTCATTAATGGGATCTAAATGGCGCTGGTGATGCCAGCATTTGTTTTCTAAAACTGATGGCAAGCTGCCTTATCGAACTGTTTTGGTTCAGCTGGAGCAGGGACACACACAGTGCTGTCAGGGAGTTCCAGGATTTGACCCAGCAACAGTGAGGGAATGGCAATATAAAGTTCCAAGTCATGATGGGGTGCGGCCTGCTGGGGAACTTTCAGGTGGTGATGTTCACATGTATATATTGTCCTTGCTCTTCTAAATGACAAACATTACAGGTTTAAAAGATGCTGTCAAAGGGACCCTAGTGGTTAGCACTGCTGCCTCACAGCGCCAGGGACCTGGGTTCGATTCCCAGCTTGGGTCACTATCTGTGCGGAGTCTGCACATTCTCCCTGTGTCTGTGTGGGTTTTCTCTGAGTGCTCCAGTTTCCTCCCACAGTCCGAAAGACATGCTGGTTAGGTGCATTGGCCATGCTAAATTCTCCCTCAGTGTACCTGAACAGGCGCCGGAGTGTGGTGACCAGGAGATTTTCACAGTAACTTCAATGCAGCGTTAATGTAAGCCTACTTGTGACACTAATAAATAAACTTTAAAAAAAACAAAAAGGTTCACATCCTTTCTGTTGAGGCTGAACCAGTGTATTATGAAGGTTCATAACTTACTCTGTGCCCTCATTTGTAAAACCCAGAATTCAGTATAATTTATGAACTGCTTGCTCAACTTGCCCTGCCACCTTCAATGATTTATGCACACATACGCGCAGGTCTCTCTGCTCTGCATTTCCTTTAGAATTGTACCCTTTAATTTCTGTCACCTTTCCTCATTCTTCTGACCAAAATGTATCACTTCAGACTACTCCACATTAACTTTCATCTGCCACATGTCTGACTATTGAAGTCTCTCACTGTCCTCACAGTTCACAATTCTTCCAAGTCTTGTATCATCTTCAAATTTTGAAATTGGGCCCTGTACAGCCACGTCCAGGTTAGTATTATAAATCAAGAAAAGCAATGTTCCCTCTACATACCATCTTTCTCCAGTTAGGAGTAAGTAAAGTTTTCAGTAATGGGCTTGAATTAAGTAATTAAACTTTGCATAATAACACTCTAGGTATGCTAAATGCCAGTGATTCAAATTACCACAAGATTCAAAATAAAATGCCTATCAGCACTAATATTTTTCACTCAAACACATAGTTTTACTGACATTTGGGAACTCAAATGATCAATACATAGGAAAACAATGCAATAGTACATTTAGAAATCATATGACCCAACACATTTTCTTTGCGCTCCTGCACGTCAAAATTTATGACTGCACCCATTGAGAGGCTGAGAAATATTGGTATTTATTGGGAACTCGGTATCTTTATTCATGAATCATAGAAAGTCAACGTGTAGGTCTAGCTAGCAATTAGTAAAGTCATATTACATATTAGCCTTTATTACAAAGGAATTGCAGCCTTGGGGGCAGATTTTCAAATGAGTCAGGGTCCAGACTGGGTGTAGATGTGTGTGCAATTTTGTGCCACAGACCTCCATGCCAATTCCACCAGCGATATCTGCAAGGTGGATGAACAGCTGGTCAAGGCACCACTGGACATATGCTCAGGGAGAAGAACATAAGAACCAGGAGCAGGAGTAGGCCATTTGGCCCTTCAAGCCTGTTCCTCCATTCAATAAGATCATAGCTGATCTTTTCGTGGACTCAGCTCCACTTACCTGCCCACTCACCATAACCCTTAATTCCTTTCCTGTTCAAAAATGTATCTAACTTTGCCTTAAAAACAGTCAATGAGGTAGTCTCAACTGCTTCACTGGGCAGCGAATTCCACAGATTCATAACCCTTTGGGTGGAGAAGTTCCTTTTCAACTCAGTCTTAAATCTGCTCCCCTTATTTTGAGGCCATATCCCCTAGCTCTGGTTTCACCCGGCATGGAAACAGCCTACCTGTTCTATCTTATCTATTCCCTTCATAATTTCATATGTTTCTATAAGATCCCCCCTCATTCTTCCAAATTCCAATGAGTACAGTCCTAGTCTATCAGTCTCGCCTCATAAGCCAACTCTCTCAACTCCGGAATCAACTTAGTGAATCTCCTCTGCACCCCCTCCAATGCTAGTATATCCTTTCTCAAGTAAGGAGACCAAAACTGTACACAGTACTCCAGGTGTGGCCTCACCAGCACCTTGTGCAGCTGCAACATAATCTCCCTGCTTTTAAACTCAATCTCTCTAGCAATAAAGGTCAAAATCCATTTGCCTTCTTAATTACCTGCTGCATCTGCAAACCAACCTTTTGTGATTCATGCACAAGGACACCCAGGTCCCTCTGCATAGCAACATGTTGCATTTTTTTTACCATTTAAATAATAGTCAATTTTGCTGTTATTCTTACCAAAATGGATGACCTCACATTTACCAACATTGTACTCCACCTGCCAGACCCTCGCCCACTTACTTTAACTATCTATATCCCTTTGCAGACGTTCAATGTCCTCTGCACACTTTGCTCTTCCACCCATCTTAGTGTCATCTGCGAACTTTGACACACTACACTTGGTCCCCAACTCCAAATCATCTATGTAAATTGTTAACAATTGCGGTCCCAACACTGATCCCTGAGGCACACCACTAGTCACTGATCGCCAACCAGAAAAACACTTATTTATCCCCACGCTTTGTTTTCTGTTAGTTAACCAATCCTCTATCCATGCTAATACATTACCCATAACGCCGTGCACCTTTATCTCATGCAGCAGCCTTTTGTACGGCACCTTGTCGAATGCCTTCTGGAAATCCAGATGCACCACATCCACCGGTTCCTTGTTGTCCACTGTGTTCAGAATGTCCTCAAAGGATTCCACTAAATTAGTTAAACCTGACCTTCCCTTCATGAACCCATGCTGTGGCTTCCCAATGGGTCAATTTCTATCCAGATGCCTTGCGACTTCTTCCTTAATGATAGATTCAAGCATTTTCCCCACTACAGAAGTTAAGCTAACCAGCCTTTAGTTACCTGCCTTTTGTCCACCTCCTTTTTTAAACAGTGGCATCACATTTGCTGTTTCCAATCTGCTGGAACCACCCCAGAGTCCAGCGAATTTTGGTAAATTACCATGAGTGCATTTGGTATTTCCCCCGCCATCTCTTTTAGTACCCTGGGATGCATTCCATCAGGGTCAGGAGACTTGTCCATCTTTAGCCGCATTAGCTTACCTAACAATGCTTCTTTAATGATAATGATCATTTCTAGGTCCTCACCTGCCATTGTCTTCTTGTCATCAATTTTTGTCATGTTATTTGTGTCTTCCGCTGTGAAGACCGCACAAAATACCCGTTCAATGCCTCAGCCATTTCCTTATTTCCTGTTATTAAATCCCCCTTCTCATCCTCTAAAAGACCAATGTTTACCTTAGCCACTCTTTTTTGTTTTATATATTTGTAGAAACCTTTGCTATCTGTTTTTATATTCTGAGCTAGTTTACTCCCATAATCTATCTTACTTTTCTTTATAGCTATTTTCGTGGCTTTCTGTTGACCTTTAAAGATTTCCCAATCCTCTATTTTCCCACTAATCTTTGCCACTTTGTGATGCATTTTCTTTCAATTTGATACCCTCCTTTATTTCCTTAGATATCCCTTTTTCAACAGTCCTTCCTGATCACTGGTATATATCTTTGCTGAGCACTGTGAAAAATCGCTTTGAAAGTCCTCCACTGTTCCTCAATTGTCCCACCATACAGTCTTTGCTCCCAGTCTACCTTAGCCAGCTCCTCCCTCATCCCGTAGTAGTCTCCTTTGTTTCGGCGCAAGGCACTGGTATTGGATTTTACCTTCTCACACTCCATCTGTATTTTAAATTCAACCATACTGTGGTCGCTCCTTCTGAGAGGATCCCTAACTGAGATCATTAATGATTCCTGTTTCATTACACAGGACCAGATCTAGGATAGCTTGCTCCCTCGTAGGTTCCATCACATACTGTTTGAAGAAACTATCGTGGATACATTCTATGAACTCCTTCTCAAGGCTGCTTTGACCAATCGACATGCAGATTAAAGTCCCCCATGATAATTGCTATACTATTTTTACATGCATCAGTTATTTCCTTGTTTATTGCTCACCCCACCATGATGCTATTTTTTGGCGGCCTATAGACTACACCTATCAGTGACTTTTTCTCCTTACTATTTCTAATTTCCACCCAAATGGATTCTTATCGTTAAGGCTAAATGCTGGGAAGATATTTCTCAATCATTCCCTGTTGTTTATTACTTAATCCTTTAGTCTGATGGCATAAGAAATATCCCATTGGTTGCCCTATTCCCTCATGTCCCAAGTGTCTTGTTTCCTTTGCTGTGTTGCTTTAATCTCACATTTTCAGAAATTTATTGGGAAAAATGTTTTCGGCTGAAGACAGCATGGGCAAGTCTAACAAATGCTAGATGTCATTGGATGCATTCCTACAACAAAATCAATAAAATTTGCAAGGGTCTGCATAAAGAATGAGGGAGAGGAATTAATTTGATAGTTCTTTCAAAGAGCTGCCATAAGCACGATGGACTGAAGTGCCTTTTCCTGCACTATATGATTCCAGAATGATTGACACAAGAGGAAGACTGTGGCAACGCAAAAAGATGATGTGAAAATTTTACCCAAGCAGATTGCTCAGGAAGCAGAAAGGTAAGCATGATAAAAGAATAGATAGGCCGGAATTCTCCCCCCAAAAAAGTGCTGAAATCGCGGGATAACTGGAATAATACACGCTAGTTTTTTCAGTGGGAGTTCACACTAGAATCTCCCACACTCTATCCAATGCAGAGGTCACTCGCGTAAATATCATTATAAATCAGTGGACGGGGCCAATTCCTGCCCGGGAGGCTGAAACCAGCAGGCCTCTGAGCATGCGCAGTGGTCATGAACTGTCAACCTCCCATTTGCTGGCCAGCTCGGGACCTCCGCAATGCTGCCCCCCCCCCCCAAGCTCCCCACAGCCTGATCGCGGCCCCCCCTATTTATTCCAAGGCCAGCCCCGACCCCCCCCAGTCCTGGATGGCCTCAATCTCTAGCCACCCACCCCCTGGCAGTGCCAATCCCCTCCACACCTCCCACAATGCAAACTCTTCCACAGGCAGATCCCCTCCCCCGCCAGCCCACCCCGATCGCTGACCTCCCTCCTGCCCCCATCAATCCCAATGCCAGAGTGGCAGCGGGACCCCACCACCAAAGTGCCCCTTAGCCCCGCCCCTTGGCACTTCCCCATGCCCATTGGACTGTGCCAAGGTGCCCCCTGGGCATGGGCACTTTGCCCCTTGAGTAGTGTTATGGGCACAGGCTGGCACTTCCAAATTGCCCATGCCCAGGAGCATCACCCCACTACCACCCAAATCCCTGGGGGCCCTCAACTGCCCCTCCCCTTCGCTCCAGCGGGGTTGAGGCGCTAGCTTCCCATTAAAAACAAACGGGAGGCAAAAGTAGACATTGGGCCGCTCCAAAATGACGCTGGTAATCTAGTGATGGGAGACAAGGAAATAGCTGAGGAACTTAATAAGTACTTTGCGTCAGTCTTCACAGTAGAAGACACGAGTAATATCCCAACAATTCAGGAAAGTCAGGGGGCAGAGTTGAATATGGTTGCCATCACAAAGGAGAAAGTGCTAGAGAAACTAAAAAGTCTGAAAATTGATAAATCTCCGGGCCCAGATGGGCTACATCCTAGAGTTCTAAAGGAGATAGTTGAAGAAATAGTGGAGGCGTTAGTTATGATCTTTCAAAAGTCACTGGAGTCAGGGAAAGTCCCAGAGGATTGGAAAATCGCTGTTGTAACCCCACTGTTCAAGAAGGGAACAAGAAAAAAGATGGAAAATTATAGGCCAATTAGCCTAACCTCAGTTGTTGGCAAAATTCTAGAATCCATCGTTAAGGATGAGATTTCTAAATTCTTGGAAGTGCAGGGTCGGATTAGGACAAGTCAGCATGGATTTAGTAAGGGGAGGTCGTGCCTGACAAACCTGTTAGAGTTCTTTGAAGAGATAACAAATAGGTTAGACCAAGGAGAGCCAATGGATGTTATCTATCTTGACTTCCAAAAGGCCTTTGACAAGGTGCCTCACGGGAGACTGCTGAGTAAAATAAGGGCCCATGGTATTCGAGGCAAGGTACTAACATGGATTGACGATTGGCTGTCAGACAGAAGGCAGAGAGTTGGGATAAAAGGTTCTTTCTCAGAATGGCAACCGGTGACAAGTGGTGTCCCGCAGGGTTCAGTGTTGGGGCCACAGCTGTTCTCTTTATATATTAACGATCTAGATGACGGGACTGGGGGCATTCTGGCCAAGTTTGCCGATGTTACAAAGATAGGTGGAGGGGCAGGTAGTATTGAGGAGGTGGGGAGGCTGCAGAAAGATTTAGACAGTTTAGGAGAGTGGTCCAAGAAGTGGCTGATGAAATTCAACGTGGGCAAGTGCGAGGTCTTGCACTTTGGAAAAAAGAATAGAGGCATGGACTATTTTCTAAACGGTGACAAAATTCATAATGCTAAAGTGCAAAGGGACTTGGGAGTCCTAGTCCAGGATTCTCTAAAGGTAAACTTGCAGGTTGAGTCCGTAATTAAGAAAGCAAATGTAATGTTGTCATTTATCTCAAGAGGCTTGGAATACAAAAGCAGGGATGTACTTCTGAGGCTTTATAAAGCACTGGTTAGGCCCCATTTGGAGTACTGTGAGCAATTTTGGGCCCCACACCTCAGGAAGGACATACTGGCACTGGAGCGGGTCCAGCGGAGATTCACACGGATGATCCCGGGAATGGTAGGCCTGACATACGATGAACGTCTGAGGATCGTGGGATTGTATTCATTGGAGTTTAGGAGGTTGAGGGGAGATCTAATAGAAACTTACAAGATAATGAACGGCTTAGATAGGATGGACGTAGGGAAGTTGTTTCCATTAGCAGGGGAGACTAGGACGCGGGGGCACAGCCTTAGAATAAAAGGGAGTCACTTTAGAACAGAGATGAGGAGAAATTTCTTCAGCCAGAGAGTGGTAGGTCTGTGGAATTCATTGCCACAGAGGGCTGTGGAGGCCGAGACGTTAAGCGTCTTCAAGACAGAAATTGATAAATTCTTGATTTCTCGAGGAATTAAGGGCTATGGGGAGAGAGCGGGTAAATGGAGTTGAAATCAACCATGATTGAATGGTGGAGTGGACTCGATGGGCCGAATGGCCTTACTTCCGCTCCTATGTCTTATGGTCTTATAGTGAGGAGCTACTGTAATCCCTACTGGAGTGAAACACTCTGACGGGGTGGGAGATGCGAGCGAATTCAGTCCCGGGCTCGCTAATTGTACTTAAATAGTGCGTTAAATATTATTTCAATGCTGACCTCGCCTCCCAGCCGATTTCTGATGTGGCGCAGATGCCGCTGGAAATGTGGCCCTAACAAATTAGCGCAGCGGGATGGGAGAATCACAGCCATAGTTTCTGACCTGGTTATATCTTTGCTCTTTTTGCTTTTTAACTTCTTGGCTTTAGCTGATGCTGGAGCCTGTCCAATTCCAAATCCCTCTCCGCTAACTTCTCCAACCGGTGTTTCTTCAGCTGTCTCGGCCACAACCTGCAAGCACCAAATGACCAGGTATTGAAAAAACAACTGCCAATATCCATACATGTAATAGAATACAATAAAAGAAACCCTTGGCTGATGTTGTGGCCGGTGTAGTTGTTTCTTATAACCAATCTCTGGGAATGACTTACAGGGATTTGGAATTTTTAAAATAACGATAAAAGATAATGGATATCTAGGTTTGCAGGTTTTCAAAGCTGAATTCCAACTCCATTCCTTTTGAAAGGGTCTTCTCTGGTCTATTGGCTCAAGTGAGCTCACAATAACATACCCAGGATAATAAGCTGAAAATCCTTTCTGTTTCTTAAATTCCTATAAAACGGAAATTAAAATATGCTTTCACCAGACTCTTCCTCTTGCCTTTGAAAGCACAGAACATAATATTGGATCTCATTTTATAGAAAACAGTTAAATAATTCTTGCAAAAAAGAATGAAAAAATATGCAACAGCCATGTTCAGAGTGAATGGCAGAGCAGCCTCGATGGGCTGAATGGCCTACTCCTGTACCAATATTCGTATGTCTATTTCCTTACACTCACCGGTTCAGGGGTATAGCTGGTTGCTCTGTTCATTTTATCAATTAGAATATATTTCTTCCGTAATGCAGTCTCAATTTCTTGCCCTTGTTGCCTTCGCATGAAACAAAATAAAATGTAAAACTGAAGTCAGGGTTTTGACTGAATTTTGCTGAGGCAGAGCCAAAGACAGCAGTAAGGGAAATAGAAGCTGAAACAGCAACAGAGGCAGAAACAACTGCAGGTTGTGGCCGAGACAGCTGAAGAAACACCGGTTGGAGAAGTTAGCGGAGAGGGATTTGGAATTGGACAGGCTCCAGCATCAGCTAGAGCCAAGAAGTTAAAAAGAAAAAAGGGCAAAGATAGAAGCAGGAACTGGGACAGAAATAGAGAGAGGTAGCAGCAGGAGCAGAGACAGCAGTAGAGACAGAGACAGTAGCAGGGAGAGAGGCAGCAGGAGAGACAGAGACAGTAGCAGGAGCAGAGACAGCAGTAGAGACAGAGACAGTAGCAGGGAGAGAGGCAGCAGGAGAGACAGAGACAGTAGCAGGAGCAGAGACAGCAGTAGAGACAGAGACAGTAGCAGGGAGAGAGGCAGCAGGAGAGACAGGGTTGCCAACTGTGATTTTTCTCCTTCAGGTGCTACTCTAATTGCCTTTGAAAGACAAGATTGGATCCACCTCCACCACCATTTCAGGTGGTGCAGTCCAGATATAACCACTCCTTGTGCTGTCTTTGTTTCATTCAACAAACTATGTCGTCTGATTGTTGACACTCCTACAAAGGGAACAGTTTCTCTCGACATACTCTCTCTACGTCCCTCTTGTTTTTGAACACATCTCGGAAATCTCCTCCCAACTTTCTCTTTTCTCAAAGAAGCACAACTCCAGCGTGTCCAATCTAGGCACGTAACATTAGTCCCTAATCCCTGGTGTTAATCTCGTAATCCTTTTCTGTTGCCTCATTAAAAAATCTCAGTGTTTTACAGGAAGCCATGGTCCCCGCACCACCACATGGCTAAAAAGGTCAGTGTGGGCAAGCCCTCCCATGGGAAGAATAGCAGTCATGCTGAAATTTAACAGCTAATTGGAACAGGAAGTCCCACCTCTGTAGTTCCAGCAGCAGCAGCAGACGGGAGAGGTGACCACTGGAGATCGTCGCTGGAGCCACGCACCAAGATAAGTCCAAAGGGGGGATTTGGCTGGGTCAGACTGGCAGGTCTCAGCAAGAGGGTTAAGTAGGATGTGGGGCCAGGTTTGAAAGGATAGGGGAGGGAGGTGACCCACTTGACATGGGCCTTCCCTTGCCATGGGTAAAATAGTAGCTGGAATGAGATGTGGACCTTAATTGGCTGCCAGCACCTCCCTCACCCCCAGTAAAGTTTTATACAAGTTGGGTGTGGGCAGGTAGGTGGCAGGAAGCCCACGAGCTGGATTTTGAGTCCATAGAATCCTATTGAATCCCTACAACGCAGAAGGAGGCCATTTGGCCCATTGAGTCTGAAATGTCTCTCCGAAAGAGCATCCTACCCAGGCCATCTCCTTCACCCTATCTCTGTAACCCTGTGCATTTACCATGGCTAATCCACCTAGCCTACACATCTTTGGGCACCATGGGGCAATTAACCATGGCCAATCCACCTTACCTGCACATCTTTGGACTGTGGAAGGAAACCGGAGCATCCAGAGGGAACCCATGCAGACACGGGGAGAACATGCAAACTCCAAACAGTCACTTAAGGCCGGAATTGAACCTGGGTCTCGGGCGCTGTGAGGCAGCTGTGCTAACTACTGATGGGGGAGCATAAACTCCAGCCCATCTAGTTAAATTAAATATGATTTGACTTTAACAAGAGGTATTTTGAAACAATAAAGTATTTTTAAGGCACAGTCACTGGTGTAGTGTAGACAAAGGAAATAACAGCCGAAAGTGCTTGATTTTACAGTAAATTGGGGACTTTACTCCTAACTTGAGCTGTACCTGACCTGGGACCCTTTGTTTGGGCAGTGCAAAGGAAACTTTACATCTAACCATATACCATCTGACTTAGGAGTGTTCAATGGGGTAATGTATAGAGAGCTTTACCTTGTATCTATCCGTAGCTGACCCGAGTGTTTGGATGGACTAGGACAAGAGGAGTATTTGGTCTGGGAGTATCATAGAATCCCTACAGTGTAGAAGATCTCATTGGAAAGTAGAGGAAGCTACCGTGGGCGGCACAGTAGCACAGTGGATAGCACTGCTGCTTCACAGCTCCAGGGACCTGGGTTCGATTCCCTGCTCGGGTCACTGTCTGTGTGGAGTTTGCACATTCTCCTCATGTCTGCGTGGGTTTCCTCCGGGTGCTCTGGTTTCCTCCCACAGTCCAAAGATGTGCGGGTTAGGTTGATTGGCCATGCTAAAATTGCCCCTTAGTGTCCTGAGATGCGTAGGTTAGAGGGATTAGCGGGTAAAATATGTAGGAATATGGGGGTAGGGCCTGGCTGGGATTGTGGTCAGTGCAGACTCGATGGGCCAAATGGCCTCTTTCTGCACTGTAGGGTTTCTATGATTCTTCATGCTGTATCTGCATTGCAAACGTTTGGTGCAGGATAGAGGGAGCTTTCCTTTGTTTCTATCCTGGGTGTGTTCGATATCCAAGAAATCATCACAATTTATTGAACACAAGTATTCGGACAAAAAGAGCAAAAGAAAGAATACTTACTGCAAAATTATCTTGAACTGTGCAAAAGACTCACGGAGTTGCCTGAGATTTGTGATCTTTTAAAGTAAAATTGGTCAAACGGTTATTTTGAAATTAATCATTCATATACAAACACTGCAGTAGTTTTTTTAATATTGCAACTTAATTGCCTGGCCCAAATTTCTTTTGCAGAAGTAATCTTCCGTCTCATAAGATGATGATTGATGCCGTGATGGTTGACTCTGTGTTAAGCATTGCCTGGTGTGGCTGAGCAGCCCCACTCTGGCATGGCAGTCTCTGCTGCATTTGCTGTAGAGGAAGACAGTGGGCTGAGAAAGAACATCATTCGCTGGCCTCTGTTTTCTTTGGGCCCTCTGCTCGGCCAGCTGAGCTTTTTGTTTCTCGTTGCCTCTTCCAATACCCTTCCAGTCAGCCTCCAGAGGCCATGGCAGTCAGTGACTGTTTCCCAATTGACAGTGTAAATGTCTGCCATCTCCATAACTCGCTTACAGGTGTTCTTACATTGGAGGTATGAGTGCCCAGGGGGTAGTGACCTGGTGACCAGTTCACCACACAGAAAGTCTTTAGCTTTATGGCTGTTAACCATTCAATTAACAAGCCTGGATGCCTTTGGCTTATTTTTTATAAATAAATTCAAGTTAAAAGTAAAGTTTAGTTATTAGTCACAAGTAAGGCTTACATTAACACCGCAATGAAGTTACTGTGAAATTCCCCTAGTCGCGTCTGTTTGGGTCAATGTATCTAACCAACACGTCTTTCAGACTATGGGAAGAAACCGGAGCACCCGGAGGAAACCCACGCAGACACGGGGAGAATGTGCAAACTCCACACAGAGAGTGACCCAAGCTGGGAATCGAACCCAGCTTCCTGGTGCTGTGAGACTGCAGTGCTAACCACTGTGCCACCGTGCCGCCCCTCATGTTGTTCTCATGGTGGTCTGGATTATTGGTCCAGTAAATAATCCCTACCAGATTATGCTAGTCAGTGACACATATTGGAAGTGTGTGCTTCAAATTTCACAGATCTAGGCTGGATAAGTTCTCATCTTCAACACCAGTTGTCAATCCCTCAAGCAAGTCTCCCAATTCAATAATAGAGTATCATAGAATCCCGACAGTGCGGAAGGAGGCCATTCGGCCCATCAAGACCACAATCCCACCCAGGCCAGTAACCTATCCCCGTAACCAAGTATTTACACAGAATGGTTGTAAAAGGAGTGTAGCATAAAGAGAATGTAAAAGCTGGGAATTTGGAGAGAGTGGAATTCTCTGGTAAGTATTGGTTCCATATCTCAAATTGAATTTTTGTTTAACATTTTGGATTTAACTTGGAGCTTTAAAAATTGTGAAAGAAACTGAAAGTTAGCTAACAGAAATTGCCTGTCAGTGGAGTGGCAGTTAGCTGTCAATCAGCTGCAAGTGATTGCTTAAAATAGTGAATATGAGCAGGACACTGACTGATTACTTGTAACTTGGATGTGAATCAGTATATTCAAAACGTTAGGAGAGCAGCCTAGTTCTGCCCACAGATTCTCCATGGCTACTCTCAGGAACATTTTCTGACCAAGCAGTAGAGTGATGCTACTACTGGATGGGACTGGTTCTGACTCTTTCCTCCAATGTGCAGCACTTCAAAACAAGGCTGCAGAAACATCCCAGTCAATGAGAACAGTAGAGTCTGGAAGGAGCTGGCATGGAGGCAGCACCCAAACAGGGCAGCACCTTGGTATATACATAGTTATGGGTTAACAATAAATGGTCTATGATTAACCATACAAGCCTTCAAGCAGGTACGAACACTTGTTCTCTTGTTAAAATATACTTTCTTCGTAAAATACCTGAAAGAACATCACAAACATTTCAAAGTGGCCGTAACACAAAGTGCAATAATGTTCAGGTTTTCTAGTTGTTCTTAGTTAGAGTTACAATTCAGGTGTTGCAATTCTTCAAAATCTGTACACTTGCACATGCCAACAGGGGACATCGGATAGTAATCAGGAGTAGGAACCTTCACTAAATAGTGCCTTTCCTCCAACCTTTGTGGAGCGGTGCAGCGGCTAATTGCAGCACTGGAATTATAACTCTAACTGAGGACAATTAGAAAACCTGAATGTTATTGCACTGTTTATTTTGGCCACTTTGAAATGTTTGTAACATTCAGATATTTTGCGAATAAAGTATATTTTAACAAGAAAAAAAAGTTTTAACAGTAGCTGCTGATGTACAGAGCAGATACAAAAGGAATACTATCAAGTGGCACTTAGTATCATGCCCAGACAAGGCATATCACGAACTTTCAAACAATACTTCTAAAAATCAGACACAATTAAGGTGTTAAGATGGCTGTCGCAAGTCATGTGACTTTTGGGCATTGAGCTTACAGACAGTATCAAGTCTCTGGCGAATACCAAATTAAATATGGGCATAGGTGAATGTAGCTTTCAGCCATTTTGGAATCCACTCATCTTATTGTTTAAGGATGGGCCGACACCAAAACAGCATGGAATTGCCAGACTGCCTGCCTGCATGTTTCATATTGGGCAAAAGGGAAGATTGAAACTCAAAGGCCACTATCAACTTCTGATTGTATTACAGTGGCCTGCCACATCCAAACTAGACTGAGTGGCCCGCATAGCTGTTAACTCTGCAGTCATGTGACCTAAGACAACACAGTGGATTAGTGGTCAGCACTTTGCCTCACAGCACCAGGAACCCAGGTTCAATTCCGGCCTTGGGTGACTGTGGAGTTTGCACATTCTGTGTCTGTGTGGGTTTCCTCCGGGTGCTCTGATTTCCTCCCACAGTCCAAAGATGTGCAAGTTAGTTGGATTAGCCATGGTAAATGCATGGCATTATGGAGATAGGGCAGGGGCCCGAGCCTGAGTAAGATGCTCTTTCAGGGTGTCAGTGCATACTCGATAGGATGAATGCCCCCTTCTGCACTGTAGGGATTCTATTCTATTCTATGCTGGTTTCAGGGACTGCATTCATATTACCTCAAGACCCAGCAGATCGATCAGAACTATCAGTCGTTAGCTAGTCTGAGAATCAGACTCTCAAACAAGCTGCAAATTATTAAGCAGCCAAAGAACTTGATAGGGAGTGGGATAGCTTGATCTTGGTTTCAGATAAAGCTCGGCACAACATCGTGGGCCGAAGGGCCTGTTCTGTGCTGTACTGTTCTATGTTCTATGTTTCAGTTTCAAAGTTCATCTGAGAAACAACCACACAACCTTCTGTGAACCATTCATGTTACAACAGTCACACTTCTATTTTAAATCATCAAATCCATTCAATGTACCATCAACCTACCAAATGGGAGTCTCAAAATCAGTAACCAGAGACTGAACTAACTAATCTGTGAAAGTGCACTACCTGTATCAGTATATAATTCTTGTGTCTGTGTGAGCATGCATGAGACCAAATAAGTGAAGTTGCATTAATTTGGGGAAAGTGTGCGAGAATAAATAACCTTCTTTATTTTAAATTAATGAAAGCTGGCTGCTGAATAATTTCATTGGAATGGACACTCGAAGGGTAAGAAAAAGCACACCTCTTTCCATTCAAAATATGCTGATTATGGGCCATAGGAGAGTAAATACAATTTTGTTTGTGATACTTGTGAGTGGAAAATCATGTCTCACAAATTTGGTTGAGCTTTTTGAAGGGGTAACCAAGAAGGTAGATGAGGGCAGTGCAGTTGATGTTGTCTACATGGACTTTAGCAAGGCCTTTGACAAGGTACCGCATGGTAACCTTATGCAGTACCATGACAGTACCTTATGCATGGTACTGCATAAGGTTAAATCTCACGGGATCCAGGGTGAGGTAGCTAAATGGATACAAAATTGGCTTGATGACAGAAGCCAGAGGGTGGTTGTAGAGGGTTGTTTTTCAAACTGCAGGCCTGTGACCAGTGGTGTGCCTCACGGATCAAGTGCTGTTATTTGTCATTTATATTAACGATTTGGATGAGAATATAGGAGGCATGGCTAATAAGTTTGCAGATGACACCAAGATTGGTGGCATAATGGACAGTGAAGAAAGTTATCTCCGATTGCAACAGGATCTTGATCAATTGGGCCAGTGGGCTGACGAATGGCAGATGGAGTTTAATTTAGATAAATGTGAGGTGATGCACTTTGGTCGATCGAACCAGGGGCAGGACTTAATGGTTAATGGTACGGCGTTGGGGAGAGTTACAGAACAAGGAGATCAAGGGGTACACATTCATAGCTTCTTGAAAGTGGAGTCACAGGTGGACAGAGTGGTGAAGAAGGTATTCAGCATGCTTTCATTGGTCAGAACATTGAATGCAGGAGTTGGGACGTCTTGTTGAAGTTGTATATGACATTGGTAAGGCCACACTTGGAATACTGTGCGCAGTTCTGGTCACCCTATTATAGAAAGGATATTATTAAACTAGAAAGAGTGCAGAAAAGATCTACTAGGATGCTACTGGGACTTGATGGGTTGAGTTATAAGGAGAGGCTGGATAGACTGGGACTTTTTCTCTGGAACGTAGAAGGCTGAGGGGTGATCTTATAGAGGTCTATAAAATAATGAGGGGCATAGATCAGCTAGATAGTCAATATCTTTTCCCAAGGGTGGAGGAGTCTAAAACTAGAGGGCATAGGTTTAAGGTGAGAGGGGAGAGATACAAAAGGGTCCAGAGGGGCAATTTTTTCACTCGGAGGGTTGAGAGTGTCTGGAACAAGCTGCCAGAGGTAGTAGTAGAGGCGGGTATAATTTTGTCTTTTAAGAAGCATTTAGACAGTTACATGGGTAAGATGGGTATGAAGGGATATGGGCCAAATGCGGACAATTGGGACTAGCTTCGGGGTTTAAAAAAAAGGGCGGCATGGACAAGTTGGGCCGAAGGGCCTGTTTCCATGCTGTAAACATCTATGGCTCTATGACCTCTATGACTCAGCAATAACCTGCCCACTGATCTTCAGTTTGGGTTCTGTCAGGGACACTCAGCTCCTGATGTCATTATAGCCTTGATCCAAACATAGACAAAAGAGTTAAATGCAAGAGGTGAGGTGAGAGTGATTACCCTTGACATCAAGCTATCATTTGACCGAGTGTAGCATTAAGGTGGCCTAGCAAAATGAAAGTCAATGCATATCACGAAGAAAGCTCTCCACTGGTTGTACTACCCAGTAAGAAGTTTAACAACACCAGGTTAAAGTCCAACAGGTTTATTTGGTAGCAAAAGCCACACAAGCTTTCGGAGCTCTAAGCCCCTTCTTCAGGTGAGTGGGAATTCTGTTCACAAACAGAGCTTATAAAGACACAGACTCTTACTGGTGTTCTTACTGGTGTTGTTAAACTTCTTACTGTGTTCACCCCAGTCCAACGCCGGCATCTCCACATCATGTACTACCCAGCACAGAGGAAGATGTTATTGGATTCCTCAGCATAGTGTCCTAAGGCCCAACCACTTTCAGTTACTTCATCAAAGATCTTCCCTCCATCATAAGGTCAGAAGTGGGGACGTTCACAGATGATAGCATAATGTTCAGCACCATTTGTATGTTCACAGATACTGAAGCAGTCCATATCCATATGCAGCAAGACTTGGAGAACACTCAGGTTTGGGTTGATAAGTGGTTAATAATATTCATGCTACACAAGTGCCAGGTAATGACCATCTCCAATGAGAGAGAATCCAATCATTTCCCCTTGACATTCTATAGCATCACCATCACTGAATCCCCCACTATCAACATTCTGGGGGTTACTGTTAGGCATTTGAATACTGTAGTTACAAAAGCGGGTCAGAGGTTGGGAATTTTGCAGTGAGTAGCTCACTTCCTGACTCCCCATAGCCTGTCAGCCATCTTCAACGCACAAGCCAGCAATATGATGGAATAGTCTCCGCTTGCCTGGATGAGAGCAGCTCCAACAACAAACTCAAGAAGCTCAATTCCATCCAGATCAAAGCAGCCCACTTGATTGGCATACACCACTTTCAACATTCACTCTCTCCACCACCCTGTCATGAGTATGAGTCATTTTTTGAAATAAGAAGAAAAATCTTGTGCATTCATCTAATCTCCTTTTGAAAGCATCTACGCTATTTTCCACAACCACTTCCTGTTTCACTTGTAAAGCAAATAAAGCAAAATACAGACGGCTGAGATGACAAAGATGGATTGGGAGGAGCCTTGTGAATTATAAACGAAAGCACAGATTACTTAATCTGAATGTCCTCTTATTGAGCTATAAAATCATTTGTAGATAGTAGATGGGTACAAAATGTAGAACTTTATCTCAAGGAGAGTGGAATACAAAGGGGAGAAAGTTATGCTACAATTTTACATAATCTGGGTCAGACCCCAGCTGACATATTGTGCACCTCAGGATGGATGCATTTGAGGGAGTGCAGCACAGATTTATCAGAATCATATTGGGTCTTAGACATTTAAATTATGAGGACAGATTGTATAAACATAGTTTGTATTTCCGAGTTGAGAAGATTGAGGGGTAATCTGATTGAGGTGTTAGGTTGGATAGAGATAAACTATTTTCTTTGGTAGGAAAATCAAGACAGATGGGGACATGATCTTAAAATTAGAGCTGACCACAAGAAGGGACGCAGGAGTGGAATTCTCTTCCCCAAAAAAGGTGCGGACACAGAGAACAACTGGTGCTTTCAAGACTGAAATCAAAAGATTTTGTGAGGCAAAGTTATCGAGCTATATGGAGGAAAGGGAACTTAATGGAGCTGAGATACAGGTCAACCAGGATCCTAAATAGCTAAGGGGCTGAACCAGTCCACTCCTGTTCTTTTGATATAATTACTGTACAGTATAGGTCTGGTAAGAAGTCTCACAACACCAGGTTAAAGTCCAACAGGTTTATTTGGTAGCAAATACCATAAGCTTTCGGAGCACAGCTCCTTCGTCAGATGGAGTGGATATCTGTTCTCCAACAGTGCACAGACACAGAAATCAAGTTACAGAATACTAATTAGAATGCAAATCTCTACAGCCAGCCAGGTCTTAAAGGTACAGACAATGTGGGTGGAGGGAGCATTCAACACAGGTTAAAGAGATGTGTATTGTCTCCAGACAGAACAGCTAGTGAGATTCTGCAAGATCAAGGATGAGGAGGATCGCAACAGACACCTCCAGACGCTGAAAGATGCCCTCATAAGAACAGGATATGGCGCTCGACTCATCGATCAACAGTTCCGACGTGCCACAGCGAAAAACCGCACCGACCTCCTCAGAAGACAAACACGGGACACGGTGGACAGAGTACCCTTCGTCGTCCAGTACTTCCCCGGAGCGGAGAAGCTACGGCATCTCCTCCGGAGCCTTCAACATGTCATTGATGAAGACGAACATCTCGCCAAGGCCATCCCCACATCCCCCACTTCTTGCCTTCAAACAACCACGCAACCTCAAACAGACCATTGTCCGCAGCAAACTACCCAGCCTTCAGGAGAACAGTGACCACGACACCACACAACCCTGCCACAGCAACCTCTGCAAGATGTGCCGGATCATCGACACGGATGCCATCATCTCACGTGAGAACACCATCTACCAGGTACACGGTACCTACTCTTGCAACTCGGCCAACGTTGTCTACCTGATACGCTGCAGGAAAGGATGTCCCGAGGCATGGTACATTGGGGAAACCATGCAGACGCTACGACAACGGATGAATGAACACCGCTCGACAATCACCAGGCAAGATTGTTCTCTTCCTGTGGGGCAGCACTTCAGCAGTCACGGGCATTCAGCCTCGGATCTTCAGGTAAGCGTTCTCCAAGGCGGCCTTCACGACACACGACAGCGCAGAGTCGCTGAGCAGAAACTGATAGCCAAGTTCCGCACACATGAGGATGGCCTAAACCGGGATGTTGGATTTATGTCACATTATCAGTAACCCCCACAGCTTTCCCCCTGATCTTGCAGAATCTCACTAGCTGTTCTGTCTGGAGACAATACACATCTCTTTAACCTGTGTTGAATGCTCCCTCCACCCACATTGTCTGTACCTTTAAGACCTGGCTGGCTGTAGAGATTTGCATTCTAATTAGTATTCTGTAACTTGATTTCTGTGTCTGTGCACTGTTGGAGAACAGATATCCACTCCATCTGACGAAGGAGCTGTGCTCCGAAAGCTTATGGTATTTGCTACCAAATAAACCTGTTGGACTTTAACCTGGTGTTGTGAGACTTCTTACTGTGCTTACCCCAGTCCAACGCCGGCATCTCCACAGTATAGGTCTATCAGAGAACACAATTGTATAAATGTTACAAACCCATTCCTCAGTACAGCACTGGATTGCTTATCTAGATTCTGTGTTCAATTCCCTGGACTGGACTTTGAATCCATAACCATCTGAGTCAGAGGTAAGAGTGCTACCGTTGAGCCACAACTAATCACATACTATAAGTTCAATATACACCATATAATAAACACACTGAACACAGCAGGAGTTGCACTAAGAGGGAATGTGTGTTGGAAAATCGGCACTTGTATAGTGGCCCCACCCATAACCTGTGCTTTACATGATGCATGGCTCCCCAGTACAACTGTGGGATTGGTATATTTCTCTGAGTACACATTGTGTTCGAAGTACGCAGAGTCACTCACGTTAATTTCTTCCAATGTCCCATCCAGATATCTGCAAACCTGAGTCTTAATCTCTTGAACTTGATTTTCAGTCAAAACATCATAGCTGCCATGTCGACGGTTAGTCTATGTAGGAAACAGGAATATAACAACCCAAAAATAGCATTAATTATTTACAAAGCATCGTTAAATTAGAAAAACATATCAAGGCACTTAACAGGACAGTTATCAAATAAAACATGACATTGAGGATGCAATAGAGCAGATGATCAAAAACTTGGTTAACAACATAGACACGCCTTTTAACCTTCGGAAGGAAATAGACGTAGAGAGTTTGAAGGAGAAGTTTAGGGACAGAATTAACTCAGGGCTTGGCAGAAATCTTATAAAGATCAAGGCTGAGGAGTAGAGTGGTTAGGAGTGTGATGTCAGGGAGCAAAGCATTCGGAGATTTCGAGGCCATGAGCAGAAGACATGAAGCCTGGGAGCGGAGCAGTCAGAGAGGGCAATGCCTGGGAGTAGAGTGGTCATAGAGGGTGAGGCATGGGAGCAGAGAGGACAGAATGAGTGAGGCCAGGGAACAGAGCGATCAGAGAGGATGAAACCTGGGAGTGGAGGGGACAGAATGAGCAGAATGGGCGAGGCCAAATTATCTGGAATTTTACTAGAAAATGATCACTGAAAACCTTGAGATTTGCTGGAATTTCTAAATACAATTATTAGAATATATTCACTGGATAATCTGACAGATTTACTGGAATATTATCGACATGTTCTGAGGGAATTAGTTGGATATAATCAATGGATGTCCTGAAGGATTGACTGAAATGTATAATTGAATATCCGAACAGAATTACTGGACTATAATCCCTTAACAGGAATATAATCATTGTTTAACATGACAGATATGTTAGAACACAATCATTTGACATTCTGAAAGACTAGCTGGTATATATCATTGAATATCCTTATGTAACATATTAATGTTTGAAAATAATATAGATGGGGAAGGGACATCACATTGCTAAAAACATCTGTGTCTCTGAGCTGTGACAAGCAGAATAAAATAAACTCACTATAAACAGTTTACAGACAGACATTTTCACTATTTAATGACCAAAATAAGAAAATAAACCTTTCATAGAGTCTGTTGGTGGGATTCCCGTGGTGGCAGGTACTGCTGAAACTTCAGACAATACAAGACTCACAAAGCCAGTGTCTCAGCTTAAAGACGCACGTTTATTTAACCAGCAGCCACTAAGAAAAGTCATCAAAGGGTCAGGGCAGCTCTGAGATAGAGCAGCTGGACCCCTCCAATGAAATCTGACATATACAATTCAAAACAGATCTATTATTGGTTTTCTTATCAATTACTCCCACCTTTCATTAGCTTTAAATCAATCATCTCAATATACATAAATCAACAATAATATCTGTCATTACCTTAGCCAATCACATCTTACCCTCTGGCATAATGGCATCTTATTAGCCCGTAGTATCTGGAAGCTAACTCCCGTCTTGGCTGACCCCACTTTCTGTGTTGCCTAGTAACAGCAGTAAGAAGTTTAACAACACCAGGTTAAAGTCCAACAGGTTTATTTGGTAGCAAAAGCCACACAAGCTTTCGAGGCTCTAAGCCCCTTCTTCAGGTGAGTGGGAATTCTGTTCACAAACAGAACTTATAAAGACACAGACTCAATTTACATGAATAATGGTTGGAATGCGAATACTTACAACTAATCCAGTCTTTAAGAAACAAAACAATGGGAGTGGAGAGAGCATCAAGACAGGCTAAAAAGATGTGTATTGTCTCCAGACAAGACAGCCAGTGAAACTCTGCAGGTCCACGCAACTGTGGGGGTTACAGATAGTGTGACATGAACCCAATATCCCGGTTGAGGCCGTCCTTGTGTGTGCGGAACTTGGCTATCAGTTTCTGCTCAGCGACTCTGCGCTGTCGTGTGTCGCGAAGGCCGCCTTGGAGAATGCTTACCCGAATATCAGAGGCCGAATGCCCGTGACCGCTGAAGTGTTCCCCAACAGGAAGAGAACAGTCTTGCCTGGTGATTGTCGAGCGGTGTTCATTCATCCGTTGTCGCAGCGTCTGCATAGTTTCCCCAATGTACCATGCCTCGGGACATCCTTTCTTGCAGCGTATCAGGTAGACAACGTTGGCCGAGTTGCAAGAGTATGTACCGTGTACCTGGTGGATGGTGTTCTCACGTGAGATGATGGCATCTGTGTCGATGATCCGGCACGTCTTGCAGAGGTTGCTGTGGCAGGGTTGTGTGGTGTCTTGGTCACTGTTCTCCTGAAGGCTGGGTAGTTTGCTGCGGACAATGGTCTGTTTGAGGTTGTGCGGTTGTTTGAAGGCAAGAAGTGGGGGTGTGGGGATGGCCTTGGCGAGATGTTCGTCTTCATCAATGACATGTTGAAGGCTCCGGAGGAGATGCCGTAGCTTCTCCGCTCCGGGGAAGTACTGGACAACGAAGGGTACTCTGTCCACTGTGTCCCGTGTTTGTCTTCTGAGGAGGTCGGTGCGGTTTTTCGCTGTGGCGCGTTGGAACTGTTGATCAATGAGTCTAGCGCCATATCCTGTTCTTATGAGGGCATCTTTCAGCGTCTGGAGGTGTCTGTTGCGATCCTCCTCATCCGAGCAGATCCTGTGTATACGGAGGGCTTGTCCGTAGGGGATGGCTTCTTTAACGTGTTTAGGGTGGAAGCTGGAGAAGTGGAGCATCGTGAGGTTATCCGTGGGCTTGCGGTACAGTGAGGTGCTGAGGTGACCGTCCTTAATGGAGATGTGTGTGTCCAAGAATGCAACCGATTCCGGAGAGTAGTCTATGGTGAGCCTGATGGTGGGATGGAACTTGTTGATGTCATCATAGAGTTGTTTCAGTGATTGTTCACCATGAGTCCAAAGGAAGAAAATGTCATCGATGTATCTAGTGTATAGCATCGGTTGAAGGTCCCGTGCGGTGAAGAAGTCTTCTTCGAACCTGTGCATGAAGATGTTGGCATATTGAGGTGCGAATTTGGTCCCCATGGCTGTTCCGTGTGTCTGGATGAAGAACTGGTTGTTGAAGGTGAAGATATTGTGGTCCAGGATGAAGCGGATGAGTTGTAAAATTGCATCTGGAAACTGGCAGTTGTTGGCGCTGAGCACTGAGGCCGTTGCAGCAATGCCATCATCGTGGGGGGATGCTGGTGTAGAGTGCCGAGACATCCATTGTGACGAGGAGCGCTCCTGGTTCAACTGCTCCATGTGTGCCGAGTTTCTGTAGGAAGTCCGTCGTGTCGCGACAAAAGCTGGGGGTTCTTTGTACAATGGGTTTCAGGATGCCCTCGACATAGCCGGAGAGGTTCTCGCACAGGGTCCCATTGCCCGATACGATGGGACGGCCGGGTGTGTTTGCCTTGTGTATCTTCGGGAGGCAGTAGAGATCTCCAACGCGGGGAGTACATGGGATGAGAGCACGGAGGGTGTTCTGAAGGTCCGGATCAAAAGTCTTGATCAGAGTGTTGAGTTGACGGATGTGTTCTTTGGTCGGATCTGCAGGTAACTGTCTGTAGTGTTCCTCGTTGTTGAGTTGTCGGTACACTTCTTTGCAGTAATCCGTTCTGTTCAGTATGACGATGGCCCCTCCTTTGTCTGCTGGTTTGATGACAATGTTGCGGTTGGTCTTGAGAGCGTGGATGGCGTTGCGTTGTGCTTGGGTGATGTTCGGGGCTGTCCTGTGAGTGCGGCTGATGAATTTGGTGTTGACGCACCTCCTGACGGCTTGGGCATACATGTCAAGTCGAGGGCAGCGGCCTTCCGGAGGAGTCCAATTCGACTCTTTCCTCTTCGGATGCACTGCGGATCTCTCTGTCGGCTGTTCCGGTTCATTGGCTGTCTCATTGTGTTCGTTGTTGGCCTCTTGGGGTTTGTGGAAGAACTCCCGCAGCCTCATTCGCCTGATGAATTCCTCTGTGTCTGCTGCGAGACTGATGGGGTCTATTTTGGTGGTGGGGCAAAAATTAAGCCCTCGGCTGAGAACTGCGATTTCAGCTGGTTGAAGTGTGTAGTCGGACAAGTTGACAATGGACTTCCCTGCAGTGGTACTGTTTTCTACTGTGGTACCGGGGGAGGCTTGGTTGCTGCTGGTGGTGATGCCGAGTTTCTCAAGTTTCCTGTTCTTGGTGTGCATGTAGATGGTGTAGTTCCTTTGTCTCGTCTGCTTGGCAGAGTTTCGCAGCTGGTCTGCGTCCTGAGCGCAAGTTGAGAATATGGATTCGATCTTGGTTTCCAGGCTGCGGCCTGCCACAGCAACCTCTGCAAGACGTGCCGGATCATCGACACAGATGCCATCATCTCACGTGAGAACACCATCCACCAGGTACACGGTACATACTCTTGCAACTCGGCCAACGTTGTCTACCTGATACGCTGCAAGAAAGGATGTCCCGAGGCATGGTACATTGGGGAAACTATGCAGACACTGCGACAACGGATGAATGAACACCGCTCGACAATCACCAGGCAAGACTGTTCTCTTCCTGTTGGGGAACACTTCAGCGGTCACGGGCATTCGGCCTCTGATATTCGGGTAAGCGTTCTCCAAGGCGGCCTTCGCGACACACGACAGCGCAGAGTCGCTGAGCAGAAACTGATAGCCAAGTTCCGCACACACAAGGACGGCCTCAACCGGGATATTGGGTTCATGTCACACTATCTGTAACCCCCACAGTTGCGTGGACCTGCAGAGTTTCACTGGCTGTCTTGTCTGGAGACAATACACATCTTTTTAGCCTGTCTTGATGCTCTCTCCACTCCCATTGTTTTGTTTCTTAAAGACTGGATTAGTTGTAAGTATTCGCATTCCAACCATTATTCATGTAAATTGAGTCTGTGTCTTTATAAGTTCTGTTTGTGAACAGAATTCCCACTCACCTGAAGAAGGGGCTTAGAGCCTCGAAAGCTTGTGTGGCTTTTGCTACCAAATAAACCTGTTGGACTTTAACCTGGTGTTGTTAAACTTCTTACTGTGTTTACCCCAGTCCAACGCCGGCATCTCCACATCTTGCCTAGTAACCTCAGATGCTAGCCCAAAGTTCAAATGAACGTTCCCATGAGTTCCCCCATAGGTCACTGCCAAACCAGATTAACACATGACTCCACGTCTGGGCATGCATCCATCTTATCTGGATAGTGAATAAACCCTATTCATGAAATATGATTAAGTGTTCTAAATGTTCTCTCCATCTGAAACTCTACTGATAAAACGTGTATATTCTCAAGGCTTAAACATTCTCTTAGGATATAGCTTTGCCCTAATGCCCTTTACCATAATGCTTTGCAGCAAATTGCCTTTGGCTAAAGTGAACAATATTCCTTAGAAAATACATTAATACATTCAAAATATCAGCATGTGTGTTTTAAAATCATAATCACTTGTTTAAATCTCTTATTGCATCTCAGGTGTGTAAACTGCTTTCTTGTTAGCTCATTAACTTGTTTAAAAAGTCATTTAACTTAATGCTGGTAGTTCCATCAGTACCTTAATGTCTAATGGTTTAAAAATCTTACTAAGCTATTAGGATTCTTCCTCCTACAGAGTTATAGAGGCTGACAGCATAGTAAATGTCCTTCAGCCCATCGAGTCCGCACTGACAATAACTACCACTAAAGGCGCGCTAATCCCATTTTCCTGCACTTATGATATTTCAAGTGCTCATCCAAATATTTTTTAAAGGTTTCCGGCCTCCACTACCTTCCCAGGCAATACACTCCAGATTCCAACCACCCTCTGAGTGACAAATCTTTTTCTCAAATCCCCTCGGAATCTCCTGTCCCTTACCCTAAAACTATGTCCTCTTATGGTTGACCCCTCAACCAAGGCAAACAGCTGCTCCTACTCACCTTGTCCATACCCCTCAATCTTATACACCTCAATTATGTCCCCCCTCAGCCTTCTCTGCTCTAAAGAAAACAATCCAAACCTATCTAGTCTCTCCTTATAGCTCAAATGCTCCGTCCAGGCAACATCCTGGTGAACCTCTCCTGTACCTCCTCTAGTACTATCACATCCTTCCTATAGTGAAGTGACCAGAACTACACACAGTACTCCAGCTGAGGCCTAAGCAATACTCTGTACAGCTGCAACATAGCCTCCTTGTTCTTATACTCTCTACCACCACTGATGAAAGCAAGTGTCCTATATGCCTTCTTAACTATCCTATTCACATGCTCTGCCTACTTCAGGAATCTGTGAATAATTGCCCCAAGATCCCACTGTTCCTCTGAGCTACCCAGTGTCCTGCCATTCATTAAATACTCCCTCATCTTGTTTCTTCTTCCAAAGTGCATCACCTTGCATTCATCAGGATTAAATACCATCTGCCACTGCTCTGCCCATTTGACCAACCCATCTATATTTTACTGTAACCCACAACCATTGTCTTCACTATTAACCACCCTATGAAACTTGGTGTTTCTACAAACTTGCCTAACTTCCCCCTCACATTTTTATTTATATCATTTGTTTACGTAACAAACAAGGGTCCCAGTATTGATCCTTGTGGTACACCACTGAACACTGGAGTCCAATCACCCAAACAGCCTTCTACCACTAACCTTTGCGTCCTATTACTAAAGCATTTTCTGATCCATCTCACCAAGTTTCCATGAATTCCATGCACTTTAACCTTCTCAGTCAGTCTCCCAAGTGGGACCTTGTCAAAAGCTTTGCTAAAATTCATATAAACTACATCAACTGAACTTCCCTCATCCACATGCTTGATCACATTTTCCAAAAATTGTAACAAATTTGTTAAGCACGACCTCCCTCTGACAAATCTATGCTCACTATCCCTATTTAGCCCATACTTTTCCAAGTGGATATTAATTCTCTCCATCAGGATTTTCTCCAATAGTTTCCCTACCACTGACGTAGGACCCACCGGTTTGTAATTGCCTGGTTCATCTCTACCAATCGGGGTGGCATGGTGACACAGCACTACTGCCTCACAGCACCAGGGACCCGGCTTGGTCCCTCCGGGTGCTTTGGTTTCCTCCCACAGTGTGAAAGACATGCTGGTTAGGTGGACTGGTCATGCTAAAGTCTCCCTCAGTGCATCCAAGCAGGCGCTGGAGTGTGGCGACCAGGGGATTTTCACAATAACTTCATTGCAGTGTTAATGTAAGCCTACTTGTGAGACTAATAAATAAACTTTAAACTTTTAATCTTCTTGAAATGTGGAATCACATTAACTGTCCTCCAGTCCTCTGGCACTTTCCGCGTGGCCAGAAAGGAATTAAAAAATTGTGTCAGAGCCACTACAATTTTACACAGCAGCCTGGGATGCAATTCATCTGGGCCTGGGGATTTGTCCGTTTTTAAGCCCATCAGAGCCTCCAATACCTCCTCATTTCCTATATCAAACTGTGCAAGTTCCTCACAATCCCTTTCCTGAATTCCATACCTACGTTCTCCTTTTCCAGAGTGAAGACCAAAGAGAAGTATTCATTTAACATCCTTCCAATGTCCTGCGGCTTCACACACAGATTGCCCCTTGGTCTCTAATGGGCTTTCCTTGGTTAACCTCTTCCCTTTAATGTATTTATAAAATATCTTAGGATTTGGCCTAATCCTGTTTGCAAGTCCCTTTCATGTCCACTTTTTGCTCTTCTAATTGCTTTTTAAGTTCCCTTTTGCACTTCCTATATTCCCCTAGGGCCATAGCTGAATTGCTCCCTTTGGACTTGCTAAAAGCCTTTCTCTTCTTCCTCATCCAGTCCTGAATTGTCCTCGACATCCAATGTTCCCTGAACTTATTGCTTCTACATTTCCCCCTAAAGGGTACATGTTGGACCACAATCACAGTCTAACTTTCTTTAGTGTCACTTGTGCAATCAAAGGATAATGTAAATATTTGAAAGATGAAAGTTTAACCATCTCACCAGTATGTTGTGCATAGCCAGCTCATCCTGCAATAGTTGGATCTCTTTCTGAAGTTTCTGAACCAATTTCTAGAAATAAAAGCATAATTAATGGATAGGATGTTGATATTCTTGCCACTGATGTTCATCCCTATAACACATTATCTTGCATCATCAATCAGTTTGCCTCATATAACAGCAAGAAGTCTCACAACACCAGGTTAAAGTCCAACAGGTTTACTTGGAATCACGCGCTTTCGGAGCATTGCTCCTTCATCAGGTGAGACTCACCTGATGAAGGAGCAGCGTTCTGAAAGCTTGTGATTCCAGGTAAACCTGTTGGACTTTAACCTGGTGTCGTGAGACTTCTTGCTGTGCCCACCCCAGTCCAATGCCGGCATCTTCACATCATTTAACAGCAATTGCACTTCCCACACCAAGGCAGGGAGAGATCAATGAAGGGTGATTTTGTTGGGGAAGAAGTAGGTGTGCGCTGGGATGAAAGCTGGAAAAACTGGGATATATAGGTGATGGGAGGGTCGCATTATTGTTTCATTTTGTTCATTACTTGACAGCTGGCCAACTTTACTGACTGCCGGGCAGGAAAGCCAGTAGTAGAAGGCTGGTATTGGGAAAGATTAGAGTGGGAGGGAAAGGATATGGGGTTTGTGGGTGCATGGCTTGATGGGTGCTCAGGATGCAGGAAAGTATCATGGAGCAGTATGAGGTGGGGGGTCACAAGGTCACGGGATATGATGAGGAAGGGAGTTGGTCAATCACAGAAGCAAGAACAAGCCATCTTCAGTTTGCTGGAAATGCAGCAGAAAAACACTCCTGCTTTAAAAAAGCACTTGACTGAAGACAAGAGCAGTCGGATCATTTTGCTGCCAATTTTCCTGAACCCTGAGTAACCCAGCAGGGAACCTTTATATTTAAATCAAGGTCTCAATTCCACTCTGAAAGCCTCATTTATATATTGCAACCATTCTGCCTCTCACACGCAGGATATGCAGATGTCATATAATCTGCTGCCATATAGATGGAGGCATGCATGTGCTGGCTGCACAGATGGGAGATGAATATCATCCCAAACGACCAGAGCCTTGCTACCAAGGGGCAGGTAGCTTGAGTCAGGACATTTATGACTTGGCGGACCTGCCTCAGTTAAAAGTAGAGCAGGTGAGAGTCAGGCCCCAGGAGCAGATCACAGATGGCCACAGAGACCAGGATTTTCAGAATGCCGGGGTTTCCGCCACATCACCCGAAGAGTCAGAAGGGAACACATTCCCACCATGGGGAGTGTTAATTGGCTACAGATGGAACTTTCGGCCCTCACTTGAGCGGATGTCCTGTGTCAGTGAGCTGCCAGCCATTCAGATATCAGTATCAGTGTCAGTGGTCAGGACTAGGACCACAAGCAGATCCCAGAGTCTAAGACCCTATGTCCAGGAACAGGTAAGTTTGAAGTTGTCTCATGGTGGGGAGGGAGGGGGCACTCAGAGGACAGGAGTGCAGACCTTGGGGGGGGGGGGGGGTGCCCAACATGGAAAGGTGGTCCTTGAGGGAGAGGCCCTAAGGGAGGTGCCTCCAGCCCCTCACACTTCCCCTCTCATACCACCCCCTCCCGCTTCTCTGCACCCCCCTCCCAACCGATGTCCAAACAGGGTGACATGTTAATTTTCCCCCCCTGAACTCTTCCTGACAGCTTCAAAGTTGAGGCCGGCTGGAGAGCAGCCATTAATTGGCCGATACTTGGCCATTTAAGGGCCTCAATTGGGATGAGACCCCATTGGAGGCCTCACCTGTCCTACATAAAATGGTGGACATGTCTGGGGGAGAAGGAGGGTGGCGGGGAGGCCATTCAGGGGATTTTACAGGCCCCTCACCTGCAAACATGCTGGTAGATGGCATAAAATTCTGCTGATCCATTCAGTAATCGGCTTTAAAAAATTGCTGTTTCTTTAATACTGCAAAAGTGTTAATTAGACAGGGGTGTTAGAGTAAGGGAGCAAAATATTGTGGGTGCTGAAATAAAAAATTAAAGTGCTGTAAATACTCAACAGGTCAGGCAGCTTCTGGAGAGAGAAACAAAATTGACGTTTCTGGTCTATGACCCTTAATGATCACTGACCTGAAATTTTAACTCTGGAGAATAAAGAAAGTGATAGGCAGAGAAATCAAGGGCCAAAGTCAGATAAAGACGGAGTAAAAAATAGTAGGAAAGGGAAACGAAATGTTAAAAGTGCCCACCTTAAAGTTTTGTACCTGAATGCTCGGAGCATTCGAAACAAAATGGATGAATTAGTTGCACAGATAGATGCAAAGGGGTATGATATAGTTGGCATTACAGAGACGTGGCTCCAAGGATGGTAAATGAAAAGAGAAAATGCTGGAAAGTCTCAGTAGGTCTGGCAGCATCTGCAAGGAGAGAAAAGAGCTGACGTTTCGAGTCCAGACGACCCTTTGTCAAAGCTGGCATAAAAAGTGGGAGATATTTATACTGTAGGGTGAGGGAATGAAAGATGAGTCATAGCCACAGAAACCAGGGGAAACGACTGCTAACAGCGGTCCACAGAGAGAATAAAGGGTGTGAATGGCCAAACGGCAGAGAAGCTGAAATGAAGATGTTTGGGTGGAGGGAGGGGCGGGGGAATAACAGACTTTAATTCCCTGAATCCTCCTTCCAGTAATTGTACACAGACCCTGAATCCCCAACCCAACATTTGAAACTTCCTCAACAAAATCAGAAAATGCTAGAAAATCTCAGCAGGTCTGACAGCATCTATGGCGAGAGAATAGAGTAAGAAGTTTAACAACACCAGGTTAAAGTCCAACAGGTATATTTGGTAGCAAAAGCCACAAGCTTTCGGAGCCTTAAGCTCCTTCTTCAGGTGAGTGGGAATTCTGTTCACAAACAGGGCATATAAAGACACAAACTCAATTTACAGAATAATGGTTGGAATGCGAATACTTACAGCTAATCAAGTCTTAAAGGTACAAACAATGTGAGTGAAGAGAGCATTAAGACAGGTTAAAGAGATGTGTATTGTCTCCAGACAGGACAGCCAGTGAGACTCTGCAAGTCCAGGCAAGCTGTGGGGATTACAGATAGTGTGACATGAACCCAATATCCCGGTTGAGGCCGTCCTCATGTGTGCAGAACTTGGCTATCAGTTTCTGCTCAGCGACTCTGCGCCGTCGTGTGTCGTGAAGGCCGCCTTGGAGAACGCTTACCCGAATATCAGAGGCCGAATGCCCGTGACCGCTGAAGTGTTCCCCAACAGGAGAGAATAGAGCCAACATTTTGAGTTAGGATGACCTTCGTCAGAGATATTGCTGAGATTTTCCAGCATTTTCTCTTTTGGTTTCAGATTCCAGCATCCTCAGCAATTTACTTTTATTGAGCAAGGATGGGAACTAAACATTGAGGCCTATTCAGTGTTTAGGAAGGACAGGCGGAAAGGAAAAGGTGGTGGAGTTGCATTGTTGATGAAAGATGATATTGATATGATATTGAGGAAAGATATTAGCATAGATGATGTGGAATCTGTATGGGTGGAGCTAAGAAACAACGAGGGGAAAAAAAACATTGGTGGGGATGGTATACAGACCATCAAATTGTAGCGGTAATGTTGGGAAAAGCATCAGACAGGAAATGAGAGATGCATGTGTTAAAGGAACATCTGTGATTATGGGCGACTTTAACCTGCATATAGATTGGGACAGTCAAATTAGTGACAGTACAATAGAGGAGTAATTTCAGGAGTGCATACGATATGGTTTGCTAGCGCAATACATTGAAGAACCAACAAGGGAACAGGCCATCTTGGACTGGGTGTTGTGCAATAAGAAAGAATTAGTTGGCAATCTAGTTGTGAGAGAACCCTTGGGGACGAGTAACCATAATATGGTAGAATTCTTTGCCAAAGTGGATTGTGATGTAGTTGATTCTGAGACCAGGGTCCTGAATCTCAATAAAGGTAACTATGATGGTATGTGGACTGGGAAACATTACTGAAAGGAAAGACAGTGGACAGGCAATGACAGGTATTTGTTTAAAGAACGAATAGGTGAACTCCAGAAGTTGTTTATTCCTGTTTGGCACAAGAGTGGTAAGGGAACTGTGGTCAAACCATGGCTTGCAAGGGAAATTAGAGACAATATCAGATTCAAGGAAGAAGCATACAAATTGGCAAGAAAAAGCAATAGGCCTGAGGATTGGGAGCAGTTTAAAATTCAGCAAAGGAGGACCAAGGGATTGATTAAGAAGGGAAAAATAGAGTATGAAAATAAGCTAGCGAGGAACATAAAAACTGACAGTAACAGTTTCTATAGATATGTAAAGAGAAAAAGATTGACAAAAACAAATGTAGGCTCCTTACAGTCAGAAAAGGGAGAATTCATAACAGGGAATAAAGAAATGGCTGAGGAATTAAATTTGTACTTTACTTCAGTCTTCTCAAAGGAAGACAAGAATAATGTACCAGAAGTGCTGAGAGAAACATGTTTTAGTGAGACCCTGAAGGAAGTCAGCATTATTAGAGAAATAGTTTGGGGGAAATTAATGGGATTGAACGTGGATAAATTTCCAGGTCCTGATAATCTTCATCCCAGAGTACTTAAAGAAATGGCCCTGGAAATAGTAGATCCGTTGATGGTTATTTTCCAAAATTCTTTGGACTCTGGAATAGTTCCTACAGATTGGAGGGTAGCTAATGTAAGCCCGCTATTCAAAAGGGAGGTAGAGAGAAAACAGAGAACTATAGACCAGTGAGCCTAATGTCCGGTACTGGGGAAGTTGCTAGAATCTATTATCAAGGATTTCATAACTCGGCATTTGGAAGGCAGTGGTGTAATCAGACAAAGTCATCATGGATTTACAAAAGGGAAATCATGCTTGATGAATCTATTGGAATTTTTTGAGGATGTAACTAGTAGAGTTGACCAAGGAGAACCAGTGGATGTGGTTTATTTAGACTTTCAGAAGGCTTTCGACAAGGTCTCACATGACAGACTACTATATAAAGTTAAAGCACATGGGATTACAGGTAATGTCTTGAGATGGATAGAAAGCTGGTTAGCAGATAGGAAGCAAAGAATTGGCATAAATTGATCTTTTTCTGATTGGCTGTCAGTGACTAGGGGTTTCCGCAGGGATCTGTGCTCAGACCCCAATTGTTCACATTATATATTAATGATTTGCAAGAGGGAACTGAATGTATTATCTCCAAGTTTGCAGATGATACAAAGTTGGATGGGAGGGTGAGTTGTGAGGAGGATGCAGAGATGCTTCAACATGATTTGGACAGGCTGTGTGTGGGCATATGCATGGCAGATGCAGTATAATGTGGATAAATGTGAGGTTATCCACTTTGGTAGCAATAATAGGAAGACGGATTATTACTGGAATGGGTGTAAATTGAGAGAGGTGGATACTAAACAAGACCTTGGAGTCCTCGTGCATCAATCGCTCAAAGTAAGCGCACAGGTACAGCAGGCAGTAAAGGCAAATGGAATGTTGGCCTTCATAGTGAGAGGATTTGATTATCGGGATAGGGACGTTTTGCTGCAATTCTATAGGGCATTGATGAGGCCACACCTGGAGTATTGTGTGCAGTTTTGGTGTCCTTACCTGAGGAAGATGTCCTTGCTATAAAGGGAGTACAACAAAAATTTACCAGGCTGATTCCTTGGATGGCAGTTCTGTCATATGAGGAGGGACTAAGTTGGTTAGGATTATATTCACTGGAGTTTAGAAGAATGAGAGTGGAATCACATAGAAATTTATAAAATTCTAACAGGGTTAGACAGGGTAGATTCACAAAGAATGTTCCCAATGGTGGGGGAGTCCAGAACTAGGGATCATAGTTTGAGGATAAGGAGTAAATCTTTTAGAACCGAGGTGAAGAGAAATTTCTTCACCCGGCGGGTGGTGAATGTGTGGCATTCACTACCACAGAATGTAGTTGAGGCCAAAACATTTTCTGATTTCAAGAAGAAATTAGATATAGCTCTTGGAGCTAAAGGGATCAAGGGATACATTCATAAAACAGCAGAAAATTCTCCAAATATACACTCACCTTTGGGTCACTGTACACATGAGGGGCTGGCTGAGCTGGTATACACATCATCCTTGATGCAAATCTGAGTGTGGACAGCTGAAAAATGAGAAATAAATGTTGTGATTAGGTAAAGGAGTTTATTTCCTTTCATTTCCTCCATATCCCCTTAAAGGTGCTGACTCAGTTTTGCAGCCCTCTCCTGGTAGCTCTTTTTCAAGTCACCTTTATTAACAAGCAAGCTCAAAGGCCTTACTGAAGTCCAAGTAGACAACATCCACTGCCCTACTCTCATCAATCATCTTCATCACTTCTTCGAAAAACTCGATCAAGTTAGTGAGACACAACCTTCCCTTCACAAAACCATGTTGCCTCTCACTAATACATCCACTTATTTCCAAGTGGGAGTAAATCCTGTCTCAAAGAATCCTCTCCAATAATTTCCCAACCATTGACATAAGACTCACCGGCCTGTAAGTACCTGGATTATCCTTGCTACCCTTCTTAAACAAAGGAACAACATTAACTATTCTCTAATCCTCTGGGACCTCCCCTGTAGCCCGTGAGGATACAAAGATTTCTCTCAAAGAACAAAGAACAAAGAACAATACAGCACAGGAACAGGCCCTTCGGCCCTCCAAGCCCGCGCCGCTCCCCGGTCCAGGATTGAATCCTGAATCCAGGATCCCCGCCCAATTTTCCAGCCTATCTACATACCAAAATCCTATCCACCGAGCTGTCCCTCACAGCTACGATGCTTTGTTCATTACAACCTATTAACTCACCCCCACCCCCCCATTCCAGACCATGTGATCTCCAGGGAGAGGCGAAAACCCAGAGTGAAAAACCCCAGGGCCAATATGGGGAAAAAAAGAATCTGGGAAATTCCTCTCCGACCCCCTGAGGCGATCGAAACGAGTCCAGGAGATCACAATGGCCCTGATCGGGAAATGCTTCCCAACCCTAGTCATTTCCACTTCCACGAACACCATATGAATTCCCTGCCCCCGAGACAGGTTCCCAACTATCCGCAGTCTCGCTCTGTACTGGCACCAGCAAGATGATCATAGAATGAAGCCTTGAAACAAGAAACAAGGAACAATTAGCCCGCGCCGCTCCCTGGTCCAGACTAGACCACTCTTTTGTATCCCTCCATTCCCACTCAAGACCCCAACAATTTCCTCCCTAGCCTCTCTCAGTATTCTGGGGTATATCCCATCAGGCCCTGGGGACTTGTCTACCTTCATGTTTTTCAAGACCCCCAAAACCTCCTCCTTTTTGATCTCAACATGACCCAAAATGTCTACACACCCTTCCCCAAACTCATCATCCACCAAGTCCTTCTCTTTGGTGAATACTGATGCAAAGTATTCATTTAATACCTCACCTATATCCTGACTCCATGCATAGATTCTCTCCCTTGCCAACCCTCTTGCTCTTTATATATGTATAAAAAGCCTTGGGATTTTCCTTAATGCTGCTGGCCAATGACTTTTCGTGACCCCTATTAGCCCTCATGACTCCTTGCTTAAGTTTCCATCTACTTTCCTTGTATTCCACGCTTGCTTCGTGTGTTCCCAGCCTCCTACCCTTGACAAATGCTTCCTTTTCCTTTTTGACCAGGCTCACTATATCTCGCATTATTCAAGGTTCCCGAAAATTGCCATACTTGCCATCTCTTCCTGATTTCATTTCTCATTCCTCCCAAGCGTGTTGAGGCCGCTTTCTGCTGCCCCAACTCAACACAGACCAGAGCTCATACATGACACTTTGTTAATCGATACTTTTCAGTTCCATGCTAGGTAGTGCGTTTACCAAATGGACTTTGAGAGGAGTTCAATAATGTTGAAACATTTTTTTCTGCATTACTCCTGCACAATGGGAGGCATGTCAAATAGTGTGTGTTTTTTTTACATTCTCAGAGTATGGGTGTCACAGATAAGGCCAGCACTTATTGCCCATGTTTAGTTGCCCAGAGAAGATGCTGATGGATAGTCGGCGCAGCGAGCTGGTAAAATTGCATGCAAAGCCAAAAATCTGATTCACACTGGGGGTGAATCAGTTTTTTGCCGTAAGCAATCTTATCAGCTCTGCTTTGTCGGCAAGGTGGGCATGAAGCTGACTTAAGTATTAATGACATGCTCTGCCAGTCAGTCGCCTTGTCGGCGAGAATCACAGTTGGCCTCGATCAGTGGAGACCTTCATAGAAACCCTACAGTGCAGAAGGAGGCCATTCAGCCCATCGAGTCTGCACCAACCACAATCCCACCCAGGCTCTACCCCCACATATTTACCCGCTAATCCCTCTAACCTACACATCCCAGGACTCGAAGGGGCAATTTTTTTTTTAACCTGGCCAATCAACCTAACCCGCACATCTTTGGACTGTGGGAGGAAACCGGAGCACCCGGAGGAAACCCGCGCAGACACGAGGAGAATGTGCAAACTCCACACAGACAGTGACCCGAGCCGGGAATCGAACCCGGGACCCTGGAGCTGTGAAGCAGCAGTGCTAACCACTGTGCTACCGTGCCGACCAGATGTGATGACCTCGCCGGAGGCATCAGAGACCAGTGAAGCTCCCAGGTGGTCAGGGACAGGGTCAAGTAGTGCTCATGCAGCAGTGCCAGCCTGGCAGTGCCCACCGGGCACCCTAGCAGTGCCCACTGGACACCATAACTGTACCAGGGGCAGTGTCAAGGCGGTAGGGCCTGAGTGGTTCTGGAGTCACATGTAGACCAGACCAGATAAGGACGGTAGATTTTTTTCCCTAAAGAACATTAGTGAAATGATTGGATTTTTACGACAAGCAACAATGGTTTCCTGACCATCGTTTAGGCTTTTAATTTTAGTTTTTAATTGAATTCAAATTTCACCATCCACTTTGGTGGGATTCGACCCAGATTCCTGGAGCATTACCTTGGGTCTCTGGATTACTAGTCCAGTGAGAATACCTCTACGTCAACACCTTCAACGAGAAACTACAATGAGAGATGGTCCTCAGCATAATTAATAGATAATCATCTACCACCTAAATGAATCAGAAACTGACCATATGCCACCCAAACCAATCAGTAACTGATCATGCATCATCCAAACCAATCAGTAACTGATCATGCATCACCCAAACCAATCAGAAACTCAAGCTAATTAGAATCCAAAACCGGAGAAGTCATGCACATGAGATGTAATTACAAAAGAGTTAAAGAGCACTAGTTTTGAACTATCAAACGAATTGAATTTGAAGACTGAATTGAATACTGCGTTACTGCTGGAGCAGAACAACACAACACTTGAGATACAGAGAGAGAAAGAGAAGACCGTTGATAAATCAGGAAGCAAGATCTATGTTAAGTCAGTGAAGTTGCTGCCTAACTTTGTCAAGTATAATTTTTGTTGCTTAATAAATGCTTCCTGAGTTACATCGTTAGATTGTCTCCTATTGGCTGAATGGCCAAAGTGTCAAAAGAACAAATTAATACTGAATAAGTAGTTGTGGAACTTAAGCATCCTCAAAACCTGATACAAGGATAACTAGACATTAAAATAAACATTGGCCTTGCTAACCCAGATTCCACAAATTTAAAAAAAACACTTAAGCCAATCAGTACCTTCAGGGACAAATACAGATTCCATGTCTCTGTATGATTCTTACCGTTTCCTCAATTTGAGAAGCCTCTCCGTAAATATTTGCCACTAAGATGGTGTTGCAGGTCCCACCTAAAGAGAGTTGACAGCAAGGTGTCAGCTTTAAACACAGCACTTTAAAAAACTGAAACATGAATTTGTAAAGTTGATCAGCAAATTATGCCAAAAGGTTTACACACTAAGAACAGAATTCAATCAGCGAAACTGTCTCAGCCATTGGTGACACTGCTAATTCATTGCTGTCAGCCCTCTTGCCCCTTTAAAGTTTGGCCGTCTGTTCGCAGGAGCTGCCAGCCAATTGGAGGACCAGCAGTTCATCAGTGCCACTGGGGGCAGTAGCCACAGATGGGACTACACCTGCCAGAGATGATGTTGGGAAGCAGGCCTCCATTCCAATCAGGTCAGTGGTCGGAGGAAGTTGCTGTGAGGGTGGCCATGGCTGTTGAGGGCCCCTCCATGGACCACAAAATACTCACGAAGGAAGGCCTCACTTCCCACCCGCCCTGCAGTGCTTCCCCAGAGGGCTGGCAAAATCCAGCCCCAAGTATGCAATTAACTATTTGGCAATCAAGAATAAGAAAGGAAATTTATTTTCACTTAAAGGACGACAAAAAACTCACCAGGTAAAGCCATGGAAATGGATGGTATAAATGGGTTAGGTTTGAAAAGAGAAGTGATCAGGGATACAGTAAGATGACTTGTTACGTTGAGAAGGAATGACTGATATCGAATGGTCTTTTCCTATCTGTAACATTTCTTATTGTTTATCCACTGTGCTGTTGAATACTATTTCTGTTACCTTAAGTTAACAGGGGAGAATTACTGTCATGATATCAAAATTATGTGCTCTTTTAGATTAATTGTAATACATATATATCATTAGACATAGTGGTGAGGGCAATTCTTTCCCCATAATTGGGACAGCATTGATTTGTTTCTGATATCCAATTCAGCAACTTACGTTATAATGGTCACTGGGAGTGAATGAACATTGGCTAATACAGTAAAGACCACATCATGTTTCTAAATAACAAACAACACAGGGAGAAGTGGAAAAGATGAGATTCAAGGGGAAATGTTTTCACACAGTATGGATGTTGGAATCTGGAACTCATTGCCTGAAAAGGTGTTAGGAGCAGAGGTCCTCAACATTTAAGATGCATGGGAAGTGCTATGGCTTACAAGACTAGGGACTAACAGCTGGAAAGTGGAATTCAGATTTCCTCTCTCAGCTACATGTAATTATATCTTAGGGATGCTCTGTGTAACATTGTTCCCAACTCACATGATATTCAGAAAAAATCTTCCTCCCGTACCCAGGTCTCTTAACCTCATAAATAACTGTCTCTTCAACTTATTCCTTTTGGCTGCTTCAGTGATCTTCTCTGGTAACATTTCATGACACTCTAATCCTCTGGGTGACAGATAGAATTGTTAATGCCACCAGGAAAATTCAGCAGTGCTGCAGCTTGGCACTCACTGTTTGCATGCAAAGGGGCAGTATATCTCCCAGACCCACTTTTTCTGATCCACTATAGTAATCACAGTAAGAAGTCTCACAACACCAGGTTAAAGTCCAACAGGTTTATTTGGTAGCAAAAGCCACTAGCTTTCGGAGCGCTGCCCCTTCATCAGGTGAGTGGGAGTTCTGTTCACAAACAGGGCATATAAAGACACAAACTCAAGTTTGGGGCAGCGCTCTGAAAGCTAGTGGCTTGTGCTATCAAATAAACCTGTTGGACTTTAACCTGGTGTTGTGAGGCTTCTTACTGTGTTTACGCCAGTCCAACGCCGGCATCTCCACATCATGGCTACCATCGACACCACATATAGTAATGGCAGAGCTACCATTTGGGTCTAACGCTTTTTAATTCACATTCAGAATGAAGGCCTGGAGGTGAGGCCCACACATTGCTAAATCATACTTGCCCCCTACAAAGTGGCAGTGAACCACCTTCATTGTAATGGTATTATACATAGAGCAGTCAACCGCATCTGTCTAGAGTCAGCTATAAGCCAGATCATGTATGGACAGCAGATTTCCTTCCCTAAAAGGACTATAATACATCAGTTGAGTTTTTAATGACACTCCAATCAGGTATCCAAATCATTTTACAAAACTTAATTCAAATTTAAAACTGCGTGATGGAATCATAATTTGCATTCACTGAATTAGAAGTCCCATCCCTCTGCATAGCAGTCCAGTAACTTAGCCACTATGTTAGCATAAATCTTTGTTTGTTTCATCCTCTTATTTCCCTTCTTTATTCTCTAATGCTTCTTCTATCTGTTCTTTTTTTATTCTACGCACTTACCCAAAGAGTCCTTCAGCGCATGTGTGAGCTTGCTCTGTCTGAATGGAATATGCCCTCTCTTGGGATCAGCAAGAGCAATAATGGTCTGCTCAAGGAAGGAGAGTGACTTGTTGATGTACATAGCCTCCCGCATCACCTGTCCTTCAGACTGAAAGAGCACAAAGGATGTTAGGGTTTTGCAAATTCTTGTTTGTAGTTTGTCCGCGGTTTATCAGTGCTATGGAAGTTAAGCATGTTTACTTATTTGCGCATAAGTGTCTGTTTTGCCTCAGTGGTGACTTTCTTGCCTTTGAATTAGAGGTTTTGAGTTCAACCATCAAGAACCAATAAGACAAAATGTAGCAGCATAGACAGAAAGGGGTTGACAGACAGAAAACATAATTACAGTCAATGGATGTTGATCAGATTGGAGAAGGGCTGGAAGTGTCCATACCAGAGGACAATACTGGATTTGCTTTTGTTCTTTATATATATTGGTGATTTGGCCTTGAATATATTCAGATCCGACTTTTATAAATAATCTAGATTTGACTGTAGGGAACAACATTTTAAATTAAAATTTGACAAGGTAGCATAGATAGTGATGATGACAGTTATAGGTTTCAGATGACAGACAGGATGGACGAAAACATGGCAGAGGACATTCAATACAGAGAAGTTTGATGCATTTCCAGAGGTCCTTAAAAGTGGCAGGGCAAGTTGACAAGATATTTAAAAGACATATGAGTTACTTAAGTTTAAAAAATAGAGAAATAGGGTATAAATCAAAGCAATGATGCTTGAATGTCATAATGGTGAGCCTCAGTTGGAGTATTGGAGGTATTTCTGGGAATGACTCTGCAAGAAAAATGTAAAATCCTTGCTTAGAAAGGGTGCAGAAAGTTAGGCCTATTCCCCTTGGATTTTCATCATCAAGGTTTTCAAAATGATGAGAGACTTTGGCAGGTTGAGAAAATTATTCCCTCCTGTAGGTGAGGCAATAACTGGAGGTCATACATTTAGAATTATTAGCAAAAAATCTACAGGGAAAATGAAAATTGTTTCCCATAGAGTGTTGTTGGGATGTGGAATGTCTGAAAAGGTAATGGAATCTGATTTCATAAATAATTTTAATACAGTACAAGTACTTGAAGATGAACCATTATCAAATAGCTCATGATCAATCAACCATTACTTAGCTCCATCAGCTGAAGAACTACTTTATGATGGTAAGCATGTAACAGCAACAATCACAATTGTTTAACCCTCAATTAATGTTTTGTCATGACCAGAAGCTTGGGCTCTGCAGTAATAATCATTATTTTTCTTCCTACAATATAGGAGAACTACTAAATGGAATGAAGCATTTTGATTATCACTCACTCCTGTCTTTCCCAAGCGCTCAGAACCTGCAAGATCCACCATGTTGAGCTTTGAAGCCAAGTACTTGACTTCTGAATCGGCCTTCCATCGAGTCTGCAAACAAAGGAGAAGAATGAAAGGATATCTACATAATGAGATTTTTCTTAAGAACAGAAATTGCTGGAAATGGTCAGTAGGTCAATCAATGCTTTCAGTGCAGGCTCAATGGGCCGAATGGCCTCCGCCTGCCCTGTAGGGTTTCTATAACTCTATACTAACTGAAAGAGTAGGTAAGAACACATTAAACTAATCATCAGCTCCCATGATAGCCAGATCCCAGTGACAATCACTAAATGATCCTTTACCCTAGAGTCACACTGTCTATATCTACTTACATGATGGCATAACTAAAGTATTCTTATGACCTGAACTGAATATTCATATTGTTATGATGTTTGCTGATGGGGCGGCATGGTGTCACAGTGGTTAGCACTGCTGCCTCACAGTGCCAGGGACCCGGGTTCGATTCCCGGCTTGGGTCACTGTGTGTCGAGCTTGTACGTTCTCCCCGTGTCTGCGTGGGTTTCCTTCGGGTGCTCCGATTTCCTCCCACAGTCCGAAAGATGTGCTAGTTAGGTGCATTGGCCATGCTAAATTCTCCCTCAGGCATCAGAGTGTGACGACTAGGGGATTTTCACAGTAACTTCATTGCAGTGTTAATGTAAGCCTACTTGTGACACTAACAATAAATAAATAATAGATAAGTCAGATCCCAGAGTGGTAATTGCTTTGATAGATCATGACTTATTTTTAAATGTGGAAGGCAGTTATCGCACATATTCACAGCAGTCTGCTAATGAGCTTTTATCAAAAGAATCAAACATTTATTAAATAAGAAAAAAAAACTATATTACACTGGACAAAAAGTTTAGAAAGATTTCAATACAGATGCCAGAAAATTATTCAAACTCACACTAATCCTTTTATCCCAGCAACTGTTGCAGACGCAAAAAGGAACCCAGTGAAGGTTTACCACTGTCACGACACCCAGCCTTCTTGCTTGGGTTAACTCAGTTTCAAACAGTTTTTTTCTGGCAGACATCTAAGCATTCACTAGATGCTTAGATATAAACGATCTGGAAGAAGGTGTAACTGGAGTGATCAGTAAGTTTGCGGACGACACAAAATTGGCAGGACTTGCAGATAGTGAGGAGCATTGTCAGAGGCTACAGAAGGATATATAGGCTGGAAATTTGGGCAAAGAAATGGCAGATGGAGTTCAATCCTGATAAATGCGAAGTGATGCATTTTGGTAGAAATAATGTAGGGAGGAGCTATACGATAAATGGCAGAACCAAAAATGGTGTAGATACGCAGAGGGACCTGGGTGTGCAAGTCCACAGATCCTTGAAGGTGACGTCACAGGTGGAGAAGGTGGTGAAGAAGGCATATGGCATGCTTGCCTTTATAGGACGGGGCATAGAGTATAAAAGTTGGGGTCTGATGTTGCAGATGTAGAGAACGTTGGTTCGGCCGCATTTGGAACACTGCGTCCAGTTCTGGTCGCCACACTACCAGAAAGACGTGGAGGCTTTGGAGAGAGTACAGAGGAGGTTTACCAGGATGTTGCCTGGTATGGAGGGGCTTAGTTATGAGGAGAGATTGGGTAAACTGGGGTTGTTCTCCCTGGAAAGACGGAGGATGAGGGGAGACTTAATAGAGGTGTATAAAATTATGAAAGGCATAGATAGGGTGAACAGTGGGAAGCTTTTCCCCAGGTCGGTGGTGACGTTCACGAGGGGTCATAGGTTCAAGGTGAAGGGGGGGAGGTTTAACACAGATATCAGAAGGACATATTTTACACAGAGGGTGGTGGGGGCCTGGAATGTGCTGCTGGGCAAGGTGGTGGAGGCGGACACACTGGGAACGTTTAAGACTTATCTAGATAGCCATATGAACGGAGTGGGAATGGAGGGATACAAAAGAATGGTCTAGTTTGGACCAGGGAGCGGCACGGGCTTGGAGGGCCGAAGGGCCTGTTCCTGTGCTGTATTGTTCTTTGTTCTTGTTCTTTCTTCAGTTGGGATCTCTTCCTGTTTTTCTGCTCCTTTCTTTTTTTCTTAACTGGGACTTGTTGCTGTCCCTTGTCAATGTGCTTTACCTGGGAATCTTCTTGAGACCTCTCCCTCTCCCCATCCCTTGGTCCTTATCTCTAGGACACTTCTTGGGGCCTCCTCCTGTCCCTTTATGTGTTTTCATCTCCGGGACACTATTTTGAACTCCCTGTCCCCTCACTTGTCTTTGGATTACGAATGATCGACTAGAAAATGACTGACTAAAATTGAATGCTCGTCTCTGACCTGTGAACCACTGGGGAACATATCAACACACTTGCAGCAGGTCCCACCCTTGTCACGAGGCAAAAACCTTAGTATCAGCATTGAAATAGGCTCTACTCCAAAAAGTTACAAAGTTCATGGGGACACTCAGAACACACAGAATGAAGGGTTTCATAACAGGGGCGGAATTTTCTCTTTTTTTTCCAAAGTGTCAGAACAGGCAGGAAAAGCAGTGTGTAATCTGCTGGCTGCACTATCGGCTTTTCCTGCCAAAATTTTGAACACTTTGAAAAATAATCCAGGAGGCAGATTGCATGATGTCATGCTGGCGAGTCATGCTCTGACTGAGCCTGCCCTGCAAGCAATCTATCTAGGCTCATGGCATCTGGATATAAAAAAACATTAAAAATGACATGGAACAACGGCCTTCCCCTCCCCGGACAGGGAATGCTCTCCCTTCCGCTCCAAGCCTCCCTAACAGAAGCCCAACCCCCCTGGCATGGCCTTCTGGTACTGGCTCTGGGTGGGTGCAGGGGGTCTGTGCCAGCGTACTGACTGAGCATGACCCTTTCCTCCCCCGGGAGGTGTGTTGACCTGTGTGCCCCTGGTGGGCTCTGTTATCAGTTTCCAGTTTTTAAAAACCTATTGGGAACACAGCCAATGTTACATTGTGCTGGTGGGGAGGGGGGACCTTCCCACATTGGGGGTTTTATACTGGGAAGGCAAGATAATGACATTAAAATATATTCAAATAGGGTTCCTGTCACTGCATGGCGGGAACCCTGTTACATTTCTGGGGGGAGGTGGTGGGGGAGTTGGGGGGGGGGGGGGCAGGAAAAATTGAGCGGGGAAATCACTCTGGCATAACAGCCATTTTGGAACTCCCTCTTGATTCTTCATTCTCTCTGCCATTCCCACCTGCTGAAAATGGGGGCAAAAATCCCCCGTTTTTTGACAATGCATCTCCAATCTTTTCAAAGGGAAGGGTGGTGAACAATTGAGCCTATCAACCTGTCAGCAGCAAATATGGGAGAGAAACAGGCTGTGATTTGAGGAGCAGTCCCCTGCAGAAATCTTCAACTCACTTCCGCGTCCTACTGGTATTTTCAACAATTTTTCTGGGAGCCACATAGAGAGGCCTTACAGTTTGGACAAGCCAGCACTAGACAATGACAACACAATGGCTGTGGGGTGTTTATCAGTTTCTAAGACAGGTTAACCATTTTTTCCATTATTTATCCAGCGCATAAATCCTAACTTATTAGCATTTCAGCCATTATTTATAAAACTTCTGTGAACAGAGTTTACTTTACAACACAAAATGTAATATCACACAACACTAATTTCTGCATTTATCCTGTTAGCTTATGCTACAAAATTAATAAAAGTTAAATAAATGTAGAATCTGAAACCCAAAGAGAAAATGCTGGAAAATCTCAGCAAGTCTGGCAGCATCTGTAAGGAGAAAAAAGAGCTGACGTTTTGAGTCCAGATGACCCTTTGTCAAATGTAGAATCTGTTCAGGTAACCTGGGAGATCAGTCTGTAAGTAACAAATCTATTCCTGTTTGAAGGAATAGCTCAGAGGACAACAAATAAAAAGAATCAAAACTGAGCTTACCTCAACATACACTGTGAAGATGCAATGAGACCTGGTGGAGTTCCTATTCATTGTGTGGGATGCAATGATTCGGTTGGTTTCACCCTGTAACATTAAAGAGGAACAGTCAGAGCAGTGTCAACAAAGTGCAAAGAGATATTAGAAGGCCAGGTCCACTATCACAGGTGCCAGTCTTCAGCCAACTCAATTTGCTCCACCTTATATTAAGGAGTGTCTAAGCATGCTGCATTCAGCAAAAGTTAGGGATATGTAAACCCTTTAGGACATGTCATCATTACGAGGGAGGAAGTGTTAGGTGTATTAAAAGCATTAAGGTAGACAAATCCCCAGGGCCAGATGGCATCTATCCCAGATTACTGAGCAAATTGCGGAGCCTCCAACAGAAATCTTTGTTTCCTCGTTGGCCATAGGTGAGGTCCCAGAGGATACATAGAAACACAGAAGATAGGAGCAGGAGGAGGTCATTTGGCCCTTCGAGTCTGCTCCACCATTCATTACGATCATGGCTGATCGTCCAACTCAATAGCCTAATCCTGCTTTTTCCCCATAACGTTTGATCCCATTCACCCCAAGTGCTATATCTAGCCGCTTCTTGAATACATTCAATATTTTGCATCAGCTACTTCCTGTGATAATGAATTCCACAGGCTCACCACTCTTTGGGTAAAGAAATGTCTCCTCATCTCCGTCCTAAATGGTCTACCCTGAATCCTCAGACTGTGATCCTTGGTTCTGGACTCCCCCACCATCGGGAATATCCTCCCTGCATCTACCCTGTCTAGTCCTGTTAGAATTTTATAAGTCTCTCTGAGATCCCCCCCTCATTTGTCTGAACTCCAGCGAAAACAATCCTAACCTAGTCAATCTCTCTCCTCATATATCAGTCCCGCCATCCCCGGAATCAGCCTGATAAACCTTTGCTGCACTCCTTCCTCAAAAAAGGAGACCAAAACTGCACACAATACTCTAGGTGTGGCCTCATCAAGGCCCTGTATATTTGCAACAACACATCCCTGCTCCTGTACTTGAAACCTCTCGCAATGAAGACCAACATATAGTTTGCCTTCTTTACCGCCTGCTGCATCTGCATGCTTACCTTCAGTGACTGGTGCACAAGGACACCCAGGTCCCGCTGCACACTCCCCTCTCCCAGTTTACAACCATTCAGATAAAAATCTGTCTTTTTGTTTTTGCTTCCAAAGTGAATCATCTCACATTTATCCAAATTATACTGCATCTGTCATTGATTTGCCCACTCACCCAAACTGTCCAGATCATTCTGAAGGATCTCTGCATCCTTTCAGTTCAATCTCCGACCCAACTTGGTATCATCTGCAAACCTTGAGATGTTACATTTTGTTCCCTCATCCAAATCATTAATATATATTGTGACTAGCTGGGGTCCCAACACCGATCCCTGTGGCACCCCACTAGTTACTGCCTATCAATTTGAAAAACACCCATTAATTCCTATTCTTTATCTCCTCTTTGCCAACCAGTTTTCTGTCCATCTCAATACACTTCCCCCAATCCCATGCGCTTTAATCTTGCACGATAATCTCTTGTGTAGGACTTTGTCAAATGCTTTCTGAAAGTCCAAATATTTGATTCGATTTATTAATGTCACATGTATTAACATTCAGTGAAAAGTATTGTTTCTTGCGCGCTATACAAAGCATACCATTCATAGAGAAGGAAACGAGAGAGTGCAGAATGTAGTGTTATAGTCATAGCTAGGGTGTAGCGAAAGATCAACTTAATGCAAGGCAAATCCATTCAAAAGTCTGACAGCAGCAAGGAAGAAGCTGTTCTTGAGTCAGTTGGTATGTGACCTCAGACTTTTGTATCTTTTTCCCGACGGAAGAAGGTGGAAGAGAGAATGTCCGGGGTGCGTGGGGTCCTTAATTATGCTGGTTGCTTTGCCGAGGCAGCGGGAAGTGTAGACAGAGTCAATGGATGGGAGGCTGGTTTGCGTGATGGATTGGGTTACATTCACGACCTTTTGCAGTTCCTTGCGGACTTGGGCAGAGTAGGAGCCATACCAAGCTGTGATACAACCAGAAAGAATGCTTTCTATAGTGCATCTGTAAAAGCTGGAGAGAGTCGTAGCTGACATGCCAAATTTCCTTAGTCTTCTGAGAAAGTAGAGGCGTTGTGGGCTTTCTTAACTATAGTATCGGCATGGGGGGAACCAGGACAAGTCATCGGTGATCTGGACAGATAAAAACTTGAAACTCTCGACCCTTTCTACTTCATCCCTGTTGATGTAGACAGGGGCATGTTTTCCTTTACGCTTCCTGAAGTCGATGACAATCTCCTTCATTTTGTTGACATTGAGGGAGAGATTATTGTTGCCCGCAACAGTTCACCAGATTCTCTATCTCATTCCTGTACTCTGTCTCGTCATTGTTTGAGATCCGATCCACAACGATGTCGTCAGCAAACTTGAAAAATCAAATTGCAAAAGGACATCCAGGTGTCCATAATATACCACATCGACTGGCTTCCCCTTGTCAACTCCACTAGTTACATCTTCAAAGAATTCCACATTCAAAGAATGTCAAGCATGATTTCCCCTTCATAAATCCATGCTAACTCTGTCTGATCCTGCCACAGTTTTCTAAATGCTCTGCTATAAAGTCCTTGATAATGGATTCGAGAATTTTCCCCACTATCGATGTTAATAATTCCCTGTTTTCTCTCTACCTCCCTTTTTGATTATTGGAGTGATATTCGCTACCCCCCAATCTGCAGGGACTGTTCCAGAGTCTATAGAATCCTGGAAGATGACCTCCATTGCATCCACTATTTCTAGAGCCACTTCCTTAAGTACTCTGGGACGTAGCTTATCAAACCCTGGGGATTTATCCGCCTTCAATTCCAATTTTCCCACCACCATTTCTCTACTAATATTGATCTCTCTCAGTTCTTCACTCTCACTAAATCTTGCATTCTCCAACATTTCTGGCATTTGATTTGTGTCCTCTTTTGCAGACAGAACTAAAGTATGTATTCAGTTGCTCAGTCATTTCTTTGCCTATTATACATTCCTCCATTTCTGTCTGTAGAGGACATACATTTGTCTTCACCAACCTCTTTCTCTTCACGTATCTATAGAAACTCTTAGTGTCATTATCTATGTCCCTTGCAAGCTTACTTTTGTACTGTAGCTTCCCCTTCTTAATCAATCCCTTGGTCCTTCTTTCCTGAATTCTAAACTGCTTCCAATCCTCAGACCTATTATTTTTCTTGGCCAATCTGTATGCTTCTTCCTTAGATCAGATACTCTCTCTAATTTCCTTTGTAAGCCATGGATTGGCCCTCTTATCCATTTTGCTTTTGTGCCAAAGGATTGGAGGATAGCCAATATTGTCCCGTTATTTAAGAAGGGTAGCAACGACAACCCGGGTAATTATAGGCCAGTGAGCCTGACGTCAGTGATAGTGAAATTGTTGGAGAAGATTTTTAGAGATAGGATCTATACACATTTGGAACTGAATGGTCTTATTAGCGACAGACAGCATGGTTTTGTACGAGGGGAGTCATGTCTCCCTAATTTAATTGAGTTTTTTGAGGAGGTGACAAAAATGATTGACGAGGGAAGGGCTGTGGATGTTGTCTAGATGGACTTCAGTAAAGCATTTGACAAGGTAGCTCATGACAGGCTGGTGCAAAAGGTTAAATCACACGGGATCAGGGTGAACTAGCTAGCTGGATTCAGAACTGGCTTGGCCATACAAGACAGAGGGTAGCGGTGGAAGGGTGTTTTTCTGATTAGAGATTTGTAATTACTGGTGTTCTGCAAGGATCAGTGCTGGGACCTCTGCTGTTTGTAATATATTAAAATGACTTGGAAGAAAACGTAGCTGGTCTGATTAGCAAGTTTGCGGATGATACTAAGATTGCTGGAGTTGCAGATAGTGATGAAGATTGTCAATGAATACAGCAGGATATTGATAGGCTGGAAAATTGGGCGGAGAAATGGCAGATGGAATTTAATCCGGTCAAATGCGAGGCGATGCATTTTGGTAGATCCAATTCAGGTGGGAGCTATAAAATAAATGACAGAACTATCAGGAGCCTCGACACACAGAGGGATCTGGGTGTGCAGGTCCACAGATCCTTAAAAGTGGCAACAGGTGGAAAAAGTGGTGAAGAAGGCATATAGCATGCTTGCCTTCATCTGATGTGGCATCGAGTATAAAAGTTGGCAAATTATGTTACAGTTATATAAAACGTTGGTTAGGTCACATTTGGAATACTGTGTCCAATTCTAGTCACCACACTACCAGAAGGATGTGGAGGTTTTGCAGAGAGTACAGAAAGGGTTTACCAGGATGTTGCCTGGTATAGAGGGTATTAGCTATGAGGTGAGATTGAATAAACTAAGATTGTTCTCCCTGGAAAGACAAAGACTGAGGGGCGACCTGATAGAAGTTTATAAAAATATGAGGGGCATAGATAGGGTGAACAGTTGGAAGCTTTTTCCCAGGGAAAAATGAAAGTTACAAGGGGGCACAAGTTCAAGGTAAAGGGGGAAAGGTTCAGTGGAGATGTGCGGGGGAAGTTTTTACAGAGGGTGGTGGTAGCCTGGAATGCACTGCAAGTGAGGCGGTTGAGGCAGACACATTAGTGACATTTAAGACTTATCTGGATAGACACATGAACAGTCGGGGAATAGAGGGATACAAGCGGTTGGTCTGGATAGGACAATGTGATCGGCGCAGGCTTGGAAGGTTGAAGGGCCTGTTCCTGTGCTGTACTGTTCTTTGTTTTCTTTGACAGTATCCCCGCTGTAGCCATGAAGATTTCTGCTCCTCAACTAGCTGTATCTCTAGCCAAGCTGTCCCAGTATAGCTACAACACCGACATCTACCTGGCAATATGAATAATTGTCGAGGTACATCTTGTCCACAAAAAGCAGAATGGCTGTGGGTGTTTATCAATTTCTAAGGCAGGCCAATCAGTTCCCTATCAGTTTACTCTCAAGTGGTTCCATTTGTAATTCCTCGGATCCGCCCCTGTCCACACGCAACAAGACAGAGTCAAACTAAGGCTGATAAATGGAAAGTGACATTCTTGCCACACAAGTGCCAAGCCACGACCATCTCCAACAAGAGGGAATCTCACTCCACTGAACAGTCAATGCCATTCCCATCATCAACACACTAGGAGTCACTACTGGCCAGAAACTTATCTCCACCAGTCATATAAATATCAGAAGCTAAGAATTCTGTTGTGCATGACTCAACTTCTGACTCCTGAATGAGATGGGAATAGAGGGATATGGTCCCCGGAAGGGTAGGGGGTTTTAGTTAAGTCGGGCAGCGTGGTCGGTGCAGGCTGGAGGACCGAAGGGCCTGTTCCTGTGCTGTAATTTTCTTTGTTCTTTGTTCCTCAAGGCCTGTCCACAAGGCACAAGGAGTGTGATGGAATCTATTCCACTTGCTCGACACTATCCAGGGTGGCACCCCATCCATTGAAACATTCACTCCCTTCACCTCACAGTGGCAGCAATATGTGCCAAGATGCACTACAGCAACATACTATGGCTTCTTCCAGAGCACCTTCTATCCCTATGACTTCTACCCAATATAAATACGGGGATACAATGACCTGTATAAATATAGGAATAGAGTATAATCTATGCATGGATGATCCGATTATTGACACCTGTTTTCAGTGATTTTAATCCTATAATGGAAAGATTTATGTTACAATTATGTAAGTGGTACCCTGAATTCCATCATGTAACTTACTAATTGATCACCCATTGAGTTTCCTGTGGACAATCAGGCTGTTGTTCGAATTGCTGATTCTAGCTGGTCCACATTCTTGTCGATTTCATCATTTAACTGCCCACCCTAGCCAGCATAAACTCATTATTGGAGTTATGACAAATCAAACCTCTTAACAGTTGGTCAATGATGCAGACATGAGGAAATACGAGGAAACGCTTCTCTATCTGCCGTGTTGTTTACTGGTCAAATGCACACGACAGGGGCACATATTCTTCACCCACTGCACCCGTTTCTTGTGAATGCAACTCAAGCGAGACGTGGGTAATGTGAGCTTTTCTCCCAGGGAGATTAAACTTTCATTGTAAGACTCCAGGGCAATCTGGTGGCTCAGTAATGATGGACAATATAGTTTTGATGCTTGTGCTAATATCGAAATTGGGAGCATGTGAAGTTATGCCTGGTGTTAGAAGCATGATTGCATGCCACAAAATGGTGATGTAGAAGAATTGCACATAAAGCATGGAATAACTGTTTGCAGTGTTATGAAAATACTGCTAGGTGCTAGCTTATTTTCCTGCTGAGTTCACTTTGGGATTCAAAGTTAAAAGCAAGAGTGCTATTTCCAAGCTTCTGCTGGTTAGACTCTTAGTCTGTTTACAGAGCATAGTGAAAGATCACAGTCTGCGCACTCCTGATGTTGCAAATATGTGCAGTGAGATTGTTCACTTGATAGTGCATGTTTCACAAATCACCCCCAGAATTTCAGTTTGTGGATTAAATGGGCCTAACTGGAATACTCCATCCTACCACTAGATGGTGATTGCCTCCTTTGCTTCAGACTTGACCTGTGGAAGTTTTTCTCAGCGTCTCCCTCTACATTTCTGGGTGGAAGCAAAAGAACAAGGTCACTGTGTCACTTTCTTCTATCTGTTTAGATATTATTATGGTCCTTCACCGGGTCCAGGTTTTTGGTACAAACACTTTAGGGAACAGTAACGCTTTGTCAACAGAGTTTGCGATTGAAGACACTCGCGAAGAGAAGCCTCAAGATGCCACAGGTTTTGAACAAACAAAAATAAACTTGACCATACAAAGTCAAAAAGAGAAAGCAATTTACAATATCTATTTTGTATTCGAACATTCAAAGTTAATGTGAGGTACAGTGGTCCAATACAGCACACTGTACAACAAATAGGAATTGTAACCACGACAGATCCTATGGATATCTTAAGAACCCAACCAGATGTCGGTAAACACTGTGGAGTCAACCAAACTTCTTGAAACTCTGTCTACCTCACGAAGGACTCCAAATTTTTCACTTCTGAAGATCAAGCCTTTGAATTTCCTCAAAGTTGCTCCAACTCGGACCGCCTCAATAACTGCATATTGCCCAGTGTCTACCTCCCCAGCAAATACACAGATAAATTGAAATCCTAGGACTTACTTAAGCTCCATCCATCTTCATGAAAACCTAGCCTTCCACATCTCACTGATTTTTAAATTAATTGTAGCTTTAACTCCCAAAACAAAATAACCTCCCGGCTGCATTTCTCTCCAAGCAGTATAGACACCTCGGGTGGGATTTTCTGGCAGTGCTTGCTCCAAAACTGTCAACGGGTTTATGCATGGTCCACCCCCGCTCACTACGATTCCCATGCTGGGCAGGATGGGAAAATTGCCCCTCTTGTCTCCAATTCGCTAGCTAAATAATCTCCACTGTTGTTTTAGGATCTTACCTTTTTAGCTTTTAATGCCTTAAATCAATATGGTGCCAACCTTCAAGTTGCATTAGTTATATTTATCCCATTTTCTAGTTAAACTTTAATCTGCCCAGAAGTAAAAAATGCCTCTAAAGTATTACTGTGAACTATGAACTAGGTATTTATAACAATATTTTAACTTTGAATTCATCCATGGCTGGGCTCCTCTAACTGACTGTGCAAGTGAAGTGACTGCTAAAACTCTCACCGCTTGACTTCTGCCAGTCTCACTGCCCATTGCTGAATCATAGAAACTTATAACACTGAATGAGGCCATTATGCTCTATGAAGAATTAGTCCCACTCTTCCACTCTTCCTCCACAGCCCTGAAAATTTTCCTTTTCAGATATGTATCCAATTCATCTTACAAATAGTGACTTGGTAGTACAGATGAAAATGCAACAGGGTGCTGATTGGTTGGTAAGTAGACTCTGATTATTATCAATCCAAACCTTTGCACTCTCTTGTACTGGAACGTGTTGTGACCGTTTGAAATTTGGCCCTCTTGTGTTTGTCCTGATGAGAGCAAGATGAAAGGCTTTGGCGACTTATCATCAATATTCACGTTTAAAAGTTAATTTGAACGATCTTCCATAAACTTTCAGTCAGGGCATTCCAACTTGTTGCAAACAATTTCTCCTAATTTCCCACTCCTTTTTATCTTTTGTCATTCGTCTTAAATCTGTGCCTGTTGGATACCATCCCACCACTAGCAGAATCAACCTCTCCCAATTTACTCCATCAAAATCTGTCATAATTTCACCAGCATTCTTTCCTTAATTTTCTCTGCTCTGTTCCACTGAAATTTTCCTTCAACATTTAGAACAGAAGCTGATGATGATGAATAAGAAGACATGAACCTTTTTGAAAAAGTATCAAATGCAAGGTGCAGAATTTTCATAAATAACATGCATATATTTAGCGCCTTCAAACTACTTATGAAGTGTAGTCACTTTTGTTTGGAGGCAATGGAGCCAATTTAATTGCATAGCAAGTCTTTACAGATAACAAGGAAGGTCTATTCAAATCTGTGCTTGGTGATGTTGATAAAGGGAAAACTCCTCAGCTCTTTCTTAAATAGTGACATTTGCATTCACCTGACCAGAGCATCAAATTACCATTTCATCTGAAGAGCAACACCTCCCACAAAGTAGCACTCTCCATCAGCGTCTCTGTTCCCATGGACTCAATGAATGGGAAGGCCATCTCCAATCACTTCCTTGTAGCTTTCACCATCCATTCTCCACTTCCTCCTTCTAACACCATTTCCCTCAGTGCACATCCCAGGAAAAACTGACTCCTTCATTCATTTACAGCAGCGCTTTGAAATACCCAATTAATTAGCTTGTAGCTCTTCATTCAATACAGCAAACCACTTTTGCTCCCTCAAGTTCAAGAGATGCAGATATGAACTGATCAGTTGCACAACTGTTTTAATCATCTGTTGCCCAATGTTATGTTTTCTGGTGCCCTTAAGTTTTATCTTAATTTATTTGTTCAGGGGATGTAGGCATTGCTGGTTAGGCCCATATTTATCGCCCAACTCTTAATGAACCGCTGTAATCCAAGTGGTGCAGATACACCCACAATGCTGTACAGGGAGTTCCAGGATTTTGACCTAGCGACAATGAAGGAACGGTGATATAGTTCCAAAAGTTAGAAATAATCACACTTTAGATGTGGGAAGTTTAAGTGTATTTCTTCCTGCTCTCCATGTGATCCCAGTGCAGCATTTAATATGGCACCATGAGATATTTATTCTCACTGCAATTAGTTCTTTTTTTCATGAATAACATAACAATATAACACCGATCTGGCTGAACTACATCAAGTGTAATAAAGCCTCATTCTCTTCTGCCACTCAGGGAATGCTATATTGTTATAAGTTCCATTGATAAGGTGGTAAACCAAGGTTGTATTTGTCTATTCCAATCTGTTATTGGTCTCTTCACACTATTTCAAGAACAGCTGTGAGCTCTCCTGGTGTCCCAGTAAGTACTCAACAAATGCCACCAAACACAGATCAACTGTTCCAAATCACAAGCATAATATTGAGGTTGTTGCAAATATGAAAGGACAGAAAATGCTAGAAATGCTCAGCAAGTCATGGCAGCATCTATGAGACAGAGTTAATGACTCAGGTCTGTAACCTTCCATGAAAATCATCAAACGGGCAGCAAATACTGACCTTGCCAGGTATAGAGGTGTATTTTTTTTTAAATCCACTTCCCCCCAACAAATCCCTTTTTTCTTGGAGTACAACGATTTAAGTATTCAGCCCCATTAAATTTTATATGCAAGCACTTTAATTTAAAGAGATGGAATTATGAGCAGCCTGCTTGGGAATTATGAGTTTGATGAGTGGTAGCACAGTTTACAAAGAACATTATCCCCCCGCCCCAAATCCTTGATTCCATTCCCAGGTTTGCCCACCTCTCTTCAGTTTTCTCACATACCTCAAACAGATAGTTGAGAGCATCTTCTTCAGTGCTGACCCGGTGGACAGAAAGCCCCCGGATTTGCACGCCATTGTTGTCCTCCACTACAGTCATATGGCTATCGGAGCCCAGACTTTCATGCAGGCTGGACAGAAGGTCAAAGAGCATCTCATTGTAGATCTCCAGGTAAGAGACGTATATGGTGAGGGCAAGGTCTGCCTGTTCTTCTACCTCTTTAAAAATCTGTGGGCAAGAACAACTGAACATTTTACCTTCTTGTTTTTTTCTGTTTTTTCTCTTTCCATCTATTACAAGCTTATGGTCCTGCTGTTGATATTTCTCTCAGGCACAGTAGCACTGCAGTCAATTCCGTACCATCTGAAAGTGAAGTATCCCTTTATGATCTGAACCATATCTCCATGTCTCTTGTACCTGTACTTCTTCAATCGCTTTAAATATGCCCTGAGGTAACACCTGGGAAATCTAGGCCAGGTACAAATAGTTAATCTGTTGCATTTCACAGTACTTAAACTTACAGTTATGATTGTTTTCATTCAAGTTGCTGAAAGAGGGAAAGCAAGAAAGAAAATGGACACTAACATAGCACCTTTCATGAGGTCAGGACATCCCAAAGGACTTCAGAGCCAATGAAGTGCTTTTGAAGTGCATTCAATGTTATAATGTAAGTAAACATGACAACAAGGTTCATCAAACAGCAATGAGATTCATGACTAAGTCATCGTTTTAGTGATTGAAGGATGCATGTTGGGCAGGAGATCTGGAGAACACCATTGCTTTTCTTCAAATTGTGTCATGGGATCTTCTACATCCACCTGAGCAACTAGATGAAGCCTTAGTTTAATGTCTCAATTGAAAGATGGTGCCTCCAATATTTTTTATTCATTTATAGGATGTAGGCATCGCTGACTAGGCCAGCATTTATTGCCCACCCCTAGTTACCCTTGAGATGAGGGTGGTGAGCTGCTTTCTTGAACTGCTGCAGTCCCTGAGGCATAGGTACATCCACAGTGGGAGGGAGGGAATTCCTGGATTTTGACCCAGCGACAGTGAATGAATGGAATGCTGCCTTGTTGCATTAGAGTGCAGCAGGATTTTGGTGAAACAGAGAGTTTCATGGGGTAAATTTTAAGGAATAAATTAATTTAAGGGCCAATTTTAATCTAAATTTCAATCTAAAATCTAGTTTGCTCTTTAATTTAGAATTAACTAAAAGTTGCTCTTTTCATTGGGTGAAGTTTAATTGCAGCTTTAAACCAGGAGTTTACAGGCTCTCAGCTGAAACTATTTTTTTAATACTTTTCCAATTCAAACAAAACAAGTCCAATTCAGAGTCTCAACAAGTTGAGACATTTCCGACCCAAGCTGACAAGACAGGGTATGCAACCTTTGTCTTGGGCCTGATCTACATGAGCCAAGCTGATTGGAGGAGGTGCAGGTCTTCCTCCTCCAAGGCTTGATCTCATTTGCATCTTAGCCAAAAGGCCAAGATGCCGCTTTAAAAAATTGCTTCATATGAAAATAAAGCTTAAATGTAACTTAATGGCCTCAACCAAGTGCAGCATCCAATCCATACTACACTTGATCTTAGCCAAAAGGCCGAGAAGCGGCTCGCTCAGCTGAAACTATTTAATTAGACAACTGGTTTAATCCAGTTTCAGAAGCCTTGAATTAGGAACCATTAAAGGAGGGCTCCTTCACTGCTGCCTCCTTGCATTAGAGTGCAGCTGGAGTTAGGTGAAAGAGGGAGGAGGTGATCACTTTGGTTTTTAAAACTTGCATATTGCTGGATGAACTGAAAATAAGGGAAGTAAGGATTTTCAATGTTGAGAATCTGTGAAAAAAATGAGTTACAACAGGAAGTAGAATGATGTGTGGTTGCTAAATTTGATTATGACACCAAGGTGGGTTGAAAGTAAGTTATTCATAGGAGGTAGCCTCCAAATGGATATAGATGAATTAAGTGAGTGGGCAAAAAATTGGCAGGTAGAGTATAATGTGTGAAAATGTGAATTTGTCCACTTTAGCAGGTAGAACAGAAAAGCATTATATTATTTAAATGGAGAGAGGTTGGAGAATTTAAAGATACAGAGGGACCACCAGACTGTATTCCTGCTCCTGGCTTACAAGCAAAAACTGAAATGGGAAAATCCATTAAAGAAAGTCGTGTAATGTTGGTCTGAGGAATTGGATGATGATCTACGGGTTTGCTTCGAGTCAGTATTTAAAAACTTTGCGACCAACCTGAACGAGTACGCTACTACAGTAACTGTGTGCCAAATAAATAAATCCATGTGTTTCCCAATCGGAAACCATGGATGAACAGGAATATCCACTGTTTGCTGAAGACCCTGACCTGTATAAGAAATGATGTGGAGATGCTGGCTTTGGAGTGGCGTAAACATAGTAAGGAGTCTAACAACACCAGGTTAAAGTCCAACAGGTGTATTTGGTAGCAAACGCCACTAGCTTTTGGAGCGCTGCTCCTTCGTCAGGTGAGTGGGAGATCTCAGTCCAGTCCAACGCCGGCATCTCCACATCATAACTACCATCGACACCGCAAACTGCCGGCTCCAAGTGGAGAGGATCTCCAAGGAGATCGCGCATATCAACACAGCCATCAAGTTTCTACAAAGATGCAAGAAAGCAGACAAGATACCAAAAGGACTATATAAGAAAGCCAGATATGATCTATGGAGATCCATCAAAGATGCTAAAAGACAGTCCCGGGCTAGCCACATGGACTCCCACAGACTATGGCAAGGTCTGCAAGACATAACAGGCTACAAGATGAAGGCATGTAAAATTGCTGGCACCAATGCACCCCTCCCTGATGAGCTTAATGCATTCTATGCCCGTTTTGAGCAAGAGGTCAGCAAGAGCACGCCCTCCACCCCAGAAGAACCTGTATCCGAGGTCACCATCACAGATGTCCGAGCAGCCTTCTCAAAAGTCTGGCCCGGATGAAGTACCTGGATGAGCACTCGGATCCTGCATGGACCAGCTGGCGGGAGTATTCGCAGACATCTTTAACATCTTTTTACACCAATCTAAGGTCCCTATCTGCTTCAAGAAGACGACCAACATCCTGGTACCGAAGAAAAGCCAGGCAGCATGCCTTAATAACTATTGTTCAGTGGCTCTGACATTCATCATTGTGAAGTGCTTCGAAATGTTAGGTATGGCACTAATCAATTCCAGCCTCCCAGACTGCCTGGATCCACTACAATTTGCCTATTGCTGCAACAGGTCCACAGCAGATGCCACCTCCCTGGTCCTATACTTAAACCCTGGAACACCCTAGATAACAGACGCCTATGTCAGACTCCGATTTATTGACTACAGCTCAGCCTTCAACACCATTATTCCTTCAACTTGTCTCCAAACTCTGTGGCCTGGGGCTCGGCTCCTCCCTCTGCAACTGGATCCTAGACTTCCTAACCCACAGACCGTAATCAGTAAGAATAGGCAACAACACCTCTTCCATGATCATCCTCAACTCTGGTGCCCCACAGGACTGTGTCCTCAGACCCCTTACTATACTCCTTATACACCTATGACTCTGGCCAAATTCCCTTCCAACTTGATTTTCAAGTTTGCTGATGACACCACTGTAGTGGTTCAGATTTCAAACAATGACGCGCGACAGTATATGAAAGAGAACCTGGTGAACCGTGTGTTGACAATCTCTCCCTCAATGTCAACAACAGAAGGAGAATAATATTGACTTCAGGAAGCATAGTGAAGGATATGTCCCTGTCTACATCAATAGGGATGAAGTAGAAATGGTTGAGAGCTTCAAGTTTTAAGAGTCCAGATCACCAACAACCTGTCCTGGTCCCTCCATGCCAATATTGTAGTTGAAGCCGACCCACACATCTACTTTCTCAGGAGGCAAAGGAAATTTAGCATGTCTACTACGATTCTCTCCAACTTTTTACAGATGCACCATAGAAAGCATACAACCAGAAAGTATCACAGCTTGGTATGGCTTCTACTCTCTGCAATAAACCACAAAGGGTCATGAACAAAGCCCAGTCCATCACGCAAACCAATTTCCTATCCACTGACACTATCTACGCTTCCTGCTACCTCGGCAAAGCAGCCAGCATAATCAAGGACACCACGCAACCCGGATGTTCCCTCTGCCATCTTCTTCCTTTTGGGAAAAAGATACAAAAGTCTGAGGTCGTGTACCAACCAACTCAAGAACAGCTTCTTCCCTGCTGCCATCAGACTTTTGAATGGACCTACCTCACATTAAGTTGATCTTTCTCTACACCCTAGCTATGACTGTAACACTACATTCTGCACAATCTCCTTTCCTTCTCTATGAACAATATGACAGTGGTTAGCACTGCTGCCTCACAGTGCCAGGAACTTGGGTTCAATCCCTGGCTTGGGTCACTGTGTGGAGTTTGCACATTCTCCCCGTGTCTGCATGGGTTTCCTCCGGGTGCTCCGGTTTCCTCCCAGTCCAAAGATGTGCTGGTTAGGTGCATTGGCCATGCTAAATTCTCCGTCAGTGAACCTGAACAGGTGCCGGAGTGTGGCCACTAGAGGATTTTCATAGTAACATCATTGCAGTGTGAATGTAAGCCTATTTGTGACTAATAAATAAACTTTACCTTATCTGTATAACGTGTAAGAAACAATGCTTTTCACTGTACACTAATACATGTGACAATAATAAATCAAAAAATCTTGGTGTCCTGTACATGAATCACAAAACATTAGTGTGCAGTAAGTGATTGGGTTAGCAAATGGAATGTTGGCACCTCTTGCATAAATGTAGGAAGTTTCACTGCAACTGTAAGGGGCCTTGGTGAGACCACAACTGGGATATATGTACAGTTTTGCTCTCCTTTTTAAAAAAAATACTTGCATTAGAATCAGTTCAGAGAATGTTCACTCAACACATTCCTGGGATAAGAGGCTTATCTTGTGTTGAACAGGTTGGACCTACACCCATTAGGTAATCTTATTGAAACATAGAAGATTCTGAGGGGACTTGACAGGATGGGTACTGGGAGGATGTTCCCATTTGTGGAGGAGTCTAGAACTAGAAGATACAGTTTAAGAATAAGAGGTCTTCCTTTAAAACAGAAATAAGAAGGTTTTTCTTTCCTCAGACAGTCATTAGTACATGAAATTCTCATCTCCAGAAAACAATAGAGACTGGGTCATTGAATTTATTCAAGAATGAGACATTTTTGATAGACAAAGGAGCCAAGGGTTATTGGGAGCAGACCAAAAAGTGGAGTTGAGACCACAATCATATTGAATGGCGGAGCAGTCTCAAGGAGTTGACCAATGTCCTATGTTCCAATGAATTTTGATTAATGTAGGAAGAAGGAACACGTGTAGCACAGTATATCTGGAAGCTCAGGGTGAACAGGAAAATAAATCTCAAAGAACCAGTGATTGCAGTTCGATCACTGCAAATCAGTACCTGCTGGATTGCCCTGGGAATGATACCACGGTAGTCATACTTCTCTGTGGCTCCAGTTATTGTGTAGGTTTTTCCAGCTCCCGTTTGTCCATAACACATTATAGTACCTACAGAAAATACGAAGAAGAGTCTGTTATTTATACATGGTATTTGTTTTCCTGTCCCTGGTCCCCAGATTTCTTTTTGGACAAGGCAGGGAGCTGTTTTTATTTAGTCTGGTCATCAAGATGAGGGAAGTGAACATTGAGGAATTAAAGAGTATTCCATTTTGAGCTGAGTGTGGTGGAGGCAGCTTCAATTGTGGCTTTCAAAAGGGAACTGGATAAGCAGCTGAAGAGAAAAAGACTGCAGGAGGTGTTTTTGTACAGAGCCAGCACAGACATGATGGACTGATTGGCCTCTTTCTGTTCTGTAACCATTTATGAACGCTAGGGCTTGAACATGGAACATTCTCAATACAAACAAAAATAAATGGAAAATTCTGGAAAATGCTGGAAAGATGCAAGCAGGCTGTCAGCAATTGAATAAAGAAAACACACTCCCCACTCATCCCACAAGTATGCCCTATCCACAAAAAAAGGACAAATTCAATCTGGCCAATTGCAGCCCCATCAGTCTACACTCAACCATCAACAAAGTAATGCAAAGTGTCATTGACAGTGCTAACAGGTGGCACCTGCTCATCAAATACTCACTCATTGATGGCTAGTTTGGGTCCTGCCAGCAGTACTCCATTCCAGACTTCATTATATCATTAGTTAAAACATGGACTTAGCCGTGAGGTGAGAGTGATTTCCCTTGACATTAAGATAGCACTTGACCCTGGATGGCATTATGGAACCCAAGTAGAGTTGAAGTCATAGGGAATTGGGTGGGGACAGGGGGAGAGGACCTCTCCACTAATTGGAGCCATATTTAATATAAAGGAAGATGGTTGTGGTTGTCGAAGGTCAATCAGCCCAGCTCCAGAAAATCATTGCAAAAGTTCCTCAGGACAGGGTCCTTGGCCTAACTACTTTCAGCTATTTTATCAATGACCTTCCTTCCATCATAAGGTCAGACGTTTGAATATTTGCTAACGATATCACAGTGTTAGTTCCGTTCATGACTCCTCAGATAATGAAGCTGTCCGTGGCTGTGTGCAGCAAGACCTGGACAACGTTCAGGCTTGAACTGATAAAGGACATGTAACAGTTATGCCACACATGTACCAAGTGATGATCATCTGCAATGAGAAATAGTGTCTGACCATCTTCTCTCAACTTTCAATGCCCTTTGCTAAATTCCTCAGCAGCAACCTGGTTGGGGGAGAAGAGAGGGTGGGAGGCTGAAGTCACAGTTGACCAGATGAGCAAGTTGATGAATCACAAAAGTCCTCAGGCTAAAAGAGCAAGTCAGAGGCTGGGAATCCTGTGGTGATTAGCTCCCCTTCTGACTGCTTAACACCTTTTCACCATGTTCAAGGCACAATCTGGAAAATGATGGAATACTCTGTATTTGCCTGGAAGTGTACAGTTCCAAGACAAAGCAGCTAGCTTGCTTGGCACCCAATCCACCACTTAAACATTCACTTGCTCTACCACCAATGCAAAATGCAACATTTTGTACCCATATATGTCAGTAACTCAACAATCTTCAACAGAACACCCAAACTTGTGTCATTTACCACAGCAGACATACGGGAACACACCACTTACCTGCAAGTTGCCTCCCATGATGCGCAGCATCCTAACTTAGAAATATATAATTCCCTACCTAACTGCGATGTGGGAGCACCTTCACCAGACTGCAGTGGTTCAGGAAGGCAGCACACACCAGCACCTTCTCAAGGATAATTAGTGATATGTTAAAAATGCAGGCCTTGCCAGCGATGCCAATATCCTATGAACAAATTTTAAAAATCTGCATTAACTGCAATTTTACTTCAATGTTCACCGTAGAAATAGTTCACACTTTCAATGTCATCAACAGCACGCTCCATTCTTTCTGAGAACAGGAATACAAGTATTATCCTCACTTAGCCCTTAGCTGAGATTTCTCAATTTGCTGTCAACCAGAGAATTTAAGCTACGTACTGCTGAAACCATTTATTGTGCTAGAGACCGCACTCCTTGCGATGGTATTGTACACGACATCCTGCGGAACATTGTAGAGAATCCCATCTACTTTGAATGCCCAGTTGCACTGTTGATTATTGACCACATCCTTATGGTGGTCTGGTCTGGTGTGAATATGTATCGTCTGCAATTAGATTAAAAATGAGCTGAAATCATTTGATTAAATTTGAGAAATATATTCAAGCTATAGTTTATACTACTAATATTAACAAAGTAGCTGAAATCTTAAAAATTTCTAGAATTACTCAGCCGGTCAGACAGCATCTGTGGAGAGAGAAACAAAGTTAATCTTTCAGGTCGATGGCCTTTCATCAGAACTGGGAAAAATTAGGTTTTAAGCTAGTGAAAGGAGAAATGTGGGAATAAAGAACACAGCGAAGGTCTGTGATAGAATGAAATACATAAAAAATTAAATAACAAAAGGAGTTGTTGGTGCAAGGTGAAAGGTTTGGTGATGGGCCATTAAAGAAAACAAAAGATGTAGATATGAAGGGTAGAATGATGAACAGTTGTCGTCCAAAAGCAAAAACAAGAGAAAAATTATTTAAAATCAAAACCTGCAAAGAAAAACGAACATAATTGGGGCAGAGGCTATCGTCTGAAATTGTAGAGCTCAGTGTTGACTCTAGACTATAAAGTTTCTCACTGAAAGAATGCGGTGTTGTTCCCCGAGCTTCCATTGGGCTTCATTGAAACACCACTGGAGGCCATGGAAAGAGGTTAGTGTGAAAATTAAAATGACAGGTGACCAGAAGTTCAGGGTTCCACTGAATGGAAATGTTCTGTAAAGTGGTCACCCAATTTGCATTTGGTCTTCTCAATGTAGAGCAGACCCCATTGTGAGCAGCAAAACAAAGAAGCAGTTTGTCTTACATTGGCTCTAATGAAGGGTGCCCAACCATCTCTCAAATTGTAGTGGCAGACTGAAGCATGAGATAGCTTTGATTGACTCATTTAATAGTACTGTCGCCTCTGGGGCAGAAAGTAGTTGGTTCAGGTTTGAAGAGTCTTACAGACTTGAAATGTTAACTCTTGCTCTTTCCACAGATGCTGCTAGACTTGCTGAGTTTTTCCAGCATTTCCTGATTTTATTTCAGATTTGACACCAGAATTTCAGTTTTTAGATCTAATATTATGCCACTGCACATAGCTGCACTCACAGGCCTTGCACATTGAACAAGCCTTTACACCAAGGAAAGTTTTTACATACATTCATCTTTACATAAAGAATAAATGGTGAGTAGAAAGAGCACAGGAAATCCAACAACACATGGACGCCAGTGACATGCACTGTTCCTTCAGTGCTGTCAACATGATCTATGGCCAAAATAATCAAGGACCCACCCCATTGAGAGCCAAATATGGAGAGCACATCAAGGGCAGGGATGCAGTCACTGCTCACTGCAGAGAACATTTTCATAGAATTATAGAATCCTACAGTGCAGAGGCCATTCGGCCCATCGTGTCTGCACTGAGCACAATCTCACCCAGGCCCTATCCCCAGAACCCCATGGATTTACCCTAACTCGTCCCCCTGACACTAAACGGCAATTTAGCATGGCCAATCCACCTAACTCCCACATCTTTGAACTGTGGGAGGAAACCGGAGCAGCCGGAGGAAACCCACGCAGACACGGAGAGAATGTGCAAACTTCACACAGTCACCCGAGGCCGGAATTGAACCCGGTTCCCTGGCGCTGTGAAGCAGCAGAACAACTCCGTTCCTCAATCCCCCATCCAGCTCAGTTTCACTGGCACCCTGATCCAGAGCAAACTTTAGAAAGCTATTTGGCAGCTGAAAAATAACAATGCCTCTGGAGCAGATGGAATCCCTGCTGAAATTCAGGAACATGGCTGAGTTACACTCCTGGCTCAATTGTACAACCTCATCTACTTCAACTGGAAAAAGGAGTGCATGTTGTGGGATATCAGGGACGCTGTGATTGTGGCTACGCTCAAGAAGTCTGATTACAGTAACAACAGAAGGGTCTCCCTGCTATCTGCCACAGGTAACATCATTGCAAGGATCCTCTTCAACTGTCTCCTTTCAGAGTTTCACCGATCAAGAGGTACCACAGACATGATCTTAACTGCACAGCAATTTCAAGAAAATGCAAAGATCAGCACCAACCACTGTACATGTCCTTTTTTGACCTCAAAACTTCTGTCAACCACAAAGGCTTATGGAGTATCCTCCTCAAAATGGCTTCCCTCAGAAATCTGTCAAAATCCTCTGCCTACTCCATGATGACATGCAACAAAAATAGAAAATGTTGGAACATCTCAGCAGGTCCGACAGCATCTATAGAGAGAACATAGAGTTAACGTTTCGAGTCTGCATGAACCTTTGTCAGAGCTGAAGACAATAGAAAATAGGATGAGATTAATCCTGTTGTGGTGAGGGGGGAGCTGTAGGAGCTGGATGGAGAGGCAGCAGTCAGTGGAGATGGGAGAGATTGACAAAGGTGTCATGGACAAAATAACAAGGGACATGTAAATGGTGGAGATTATGGCTAGGAATGGTGCTGATAGCGGCATATTAAGAGATCAGAACGTGTAATTGGCAGAACAATGGTGAGCAGTGTGTCGAAGGATGACCTGAGGCAGGTAACAGATGGCTCTAGTGGGGTGGGGGAGGGGAAACAGTGGTAAGGGAGCAAAGATGGAAAGCAAGATTTAAAAAATGAAACAATGGAAGAAATGAAAATAAACTAGATATAAAGTAAATGGATGAAATGGGATGAAGGTGGAGGAGCAAGTTCATGGTCTGAAGTTGTTGAATTCAGTGTTAAGTCTGGAAGGCTGTAAAGTGTTTAATTGGAAGATCAGGTGTTGTTCCTCCACTTTGCATTGGGCTTCACTGGAACATTACTTCAGGCAAAGGACGAACATGTGGACACAAGAGCAAGATGATGTGTTAACATGGCAAGCGACAGGAAGGTCTGAGTCATGCTTATGGACAGACCGAAGGTGTTCTGCAAAGCAGTCACCCAGTCTGCGTTTGGTCTCTCAGATGTAGAGTAGACCGCATTGGAGCAGTGAATGCAATAGACCAGATTAAAGGGGGTGCATGTGAAGTGCTGCTTCACCTGAAAAGAGTGTTTAGGCCCTTAGATAGTGACGAGGGAGGAGGTAAAGAGGCTGATGCTGCAACTTCTGCGATTGCATGGGAAGGTGCCATGGAAAGTGGGTAAGATATTGGGTGTGATGGAGGAGTGGGCCACAGTATCCCGGAGGTAACAGTCCCTGCGGAATACTGATAGGGAGTTGGTAGAAATGGCAGAGGATGATCTTTTGAATGAGGAGGCTGGTGGGGTGAAAAGTGAGGGGAACCCTATCCTGGTTTTGGGAGGGAGGGAAAGGGGTGAAAGCAGTGGCGTGGGAGATGGGTCAGACATGGTTGAGTGCCCTGTCAATCATAGTGAGTGGGAAACCAGGATTAAGGAAGCAGGAAGACATATCAGCAATGCCATTTTGGAAAGTGGCATCAGTGGAACAGATGCGTCGGAGGTGGAGAAACTGAGAGAATGGGATGGAGTCCTTAGAGTCATAGAGGTTTACAGCATGGAAACAGGCCCTTCAGCCCAACTTGTCTATGCCGCCGCTTTTTCTTTTAAACCTCTAAGCTAATCCCAATTGCCCGCATTTGGCCCATATCCCTCTATACCCATCGTACCCATGTAACTATCTAAATGCTTGTTAAAAGACAAAATTGTACCCACCTCCACTGCTACCTCTGGCAGCTTGTTCCAGACACTCACCATCCTCTGTGTCAAAGAATTGCCCCTCTGGACACTTTTGTATCTCTCCCCTCTCACCTTAAACCTATGCCCTCTAGTTTTAGACTCCCCTATGGCCTTATGGGACATAGAATGCGAAGAGCTGTAGTCAAAGTAGCTGTGAGAGTAGGTGGGCTTGCAATGGATACTAGTGGACAGCGTATCATCAGAAATGGAGATAGAGAGGGTAAAGGAAGGGAAGAGAAGTATCAGAAATGGACCACGTGAAGGTGATAGAGGGATGGAAATTGGAAGCGAAATTGATACATTTTTCCAGGTCCAAACAAGAGCATGAAGCGGCACCAAAACAGTCATCAATGTACAAGTAAAGAGTTGTGGGAGGGGGCCGGAGTAGGACTTTGATGAAAGGTCATCCAGACTCAAAACATTAGCTCTGTTCTCTCTCCACGGATGCTGTCAGACCTGCTGTGATTTTCTAACATTTGAGTATCTGGATGTTCAGTGTAAGTGCTGAGTGCTAGGGACTGAGTTACTGGGCTGCTCATTGTACCTTACAATGCTGCCAACCTCACACTAACCACCCACCCCTCACATCAACCAACACAGTGCATCAGAGTCACTGACATTCTGCCACGTCTCTTGCAGAACAAGATAGCATAAAATAGAAGAAATCATAGAATCCCTACAGTGCAGAAGGAGGCCATTCGGCCCATTGAGTCTGCACCAGTCAGCATCTTACCCAGGCCCACACATATCCCCACCTGATCCCCATAACCCCTAATCCACCTAACCTATACAATTTGGGACACTAAGGGGCAATTCAGGATGGCCAACCCACGTAACCTGTACATATTTGGACTATGGGAGAAAACCAGAGCACCCGGAGGAAACACATGCAGACACAGGGAAAATGTGCAAACTCCACACAGACAGTGAGGTGAGGCTGGAATTGAACCTAGTTCCCTGGCACTGTGAGGCACAGTGCTAACCACTGTGCCACTGTGCTGCAGGACCAGCGGAGGCCACATGTGTCTTCTGCGACATATAGAAGAGATAGTTGTCTGCATCATGCTGGATGCTATGAAACTTGTGGCAACCAGCATCTCTGAGAACATTGTGGATGATAGTTATATAGAATCATAAGATCATAGAATTCTTACAGTACAGAAAGAGGCCATTTGGCCCATCGAGACTTGGCCCATTAAGACTTATCTAGATAGCCATATGAACGGAGTGGGAATGGAGGGATACAAAAGAATGGTCTAGTTTGGACGAGGGAGCGGCACGGGCTTGGAGGGCCGAAGGTCCTGTTCCTGTGCTGTATTGTTCTTTGTTCTTTGTTCTTTGAGCCTGCACCAATAACAATCCAACCCAGACCCGATCCCCGTATCCCCATGCATTTACCCCGCTAATCTGCCAACACTAAGGGGCGACTTAGCATGGCTAATTCACCTATCCTGCACATTTTTGGATTATACTCCAACCTTATTTCCCTTTTCAACTCACAGCTCATCCTCATCTTTGTATCTGGCACAGTAAGCAGACTGCTGAAGATGTGATCTCTTGCTTCCCATCCTACTCAACTTCCCTCATTCCAATCTTCCTTTTCTCAGTTTCTTTCAGACACCCAAGGACAACCACCTGTCCAATCACAACAGCCCAATGAGGAAGAGAGAGATAGAGCAACAGAACAGCACTGACGAAAGTGCTCCATCATTTGCTCTGACACTTACAGTCACCAGTTTAAGTACTGGCACTGCACATACCTTGGAGGTTAGTACTGAGTTCAGATCAGCAGGTAGTGAGTTATGTGGGTACTGGTAGGCTGCAGCCAGGCCAAGGATGAAGGACGATTATTTAATTCTTATTTCAGATCCAGTATCTGCAGTGTTTTGCTTTTGTAAAGGATGCCAGCTCACCAGTAGGCAAGGTTGAAGAGGACACATGAAAACCTCAATAGGGCGACATATGGGACAATATTGATGGCATCCACGCCGAGATTCTACGTGTGTTGGCTGGCTTTCCAGGCAGCCACCTATCACATGAGAGTATGATAGAGTCTGGCTCCAGGTGGGCAAAGGGACTGGTGCAGAGATTGCCCTCTCGACATGCATTGCCCTTTCCCTGCCTTGCTATAAACCCCAGAAGCACTGCCACTGTTGCAGTCTTTGTGTGAAAAGGTCACCGACTCCTCTGCCCGCTCAATGAGAGGATTTAGCAACACCTGGCAAATCCAAGGGCTCAGCACAACATCTCTAAAATTACTCCAGCGTACTTCAGAAATTTTGCAATAGAAGCAAATCTTAAAAATCACCTTAACTGGGCACGTGTCTCTTTAAATAACATGAGTGCAGGGCCCAACTTGCAGCAGACACTTGCTGTTTGCAGAGCGATAAGTTGGCATCACATCAGTTAATTGAGTTGCGTGATATTAGGACAGCACAACTGAAGGCCTTTTTGGCACAAGCTGGGGAGGCCTGAGTGCATCCTTCTCTTCACA